>NW_012152729.1:5675942-5730529 GCF_000956105.1 Propithecus coquereli | reverse complement strand
AACAAAGTGAGACTCTGTCTCAAAAAAAAAAAAAAATTTCATATGGAATCCAAAATAACCCAAATAGTCAAAGCAATCTTAAGCAAAAAGAACAAATTTGGAAGCATCACATTACTTGACTTCAAATTATGATAGAAAGCTATGATAACTAAAACTACATGGTACTGGTATTAAAGTAGATACACAGATCAGTGGAACAGGATAGAGAACCCAGAAATAAAACCATATATCTACAACCAACGGATCTTCAACAAAGCAAACAAACACACACACTGCAGAAAGCACCCCCTATTCAATAAATGGTGTTGCTAAAAGTAGAAAGCCACATGCAGAATGAAATTGGATCCCTATCTCACCATACACAAAAATTAACTAAAGATGAATTAAAGACTTAAATGTAAGATCTGACACCACAAAATTCTAGAAGAAAACTTAGGACAAACTCTTCTGAAAATTGGCCTAAACAAAGAATTTACGACTAAGGCCCCAAAAGCAAATACAACAAAAACAAAAACAAATAAATGGGATTTAATTAAATGAAAAATTTTCTGTACAGCAAAAGAAATAATCGACAAATAGACAGCCTACAGATGGGAGAAAATATTTACAAACTATATATCCGACAAAGGACTAATATCAAGAATCTACAAGGAACTCAAACAAACCTGCAAAAATAAAAATAAATAACCCCATTAAAAAGTGGGCAAAAGACATGACAGACATTTTTCAAAAGAAGATGTACAAATGGCCAACAATCATAAGAAAATATGCTCAACATCACTAACCTAAAGGAAATGCAAATTAAAACCACAGTGAGATACTACCTTGCACAGAGGCATGAGGTAGCATGCATTTCCCAAAATGAGTTTGGTAAGATGCAAGTTCCATAGGAGAGTTATAGGAATTGGAGTCTGTGAGAGTTCTTTGTTCATGTAAGTTTGCAGGACTTTTCAGAACATTTGGTAAGCAAATAAATACTGCAAATAAATACTGTGAACTGTCAATTATAAGACATAGAACCCACCGTATCCCAGTGTTATCTGAGCATGTATGCTTTCATTCTCTCTAAACGAAATTCTCCTAGGACCAAGGGTTATGTACAGCACCTTCAGAAACCCTAGGAGGGCGGAAACCACTTCTAAATCTGAGCAAATCCCTGGCTCATCATTTATCTGTATTAATATGGGTATATTTGAGGCTTAGTTTACTTGGATGAAAATGGAAATGTTAATCATACCTAACTGGTGGCATTTTTTTCTTTTTTACCTTTCTCTGTTTTCCAGAATGTCTATAATAAGCATTCTAGTAACCACCTCTTTAAATTTAGGAGTGATATGTTTAAGGTGGAAAGTGAAAACTCAAAGCTTCCTGCCAACTCCCAAGTTCCACATCTTAAAAAAAATTATAATACATGTTTTTCATAAACTTTTAGAACTTCCATGTGAGCATTTTCCCTTTTTTTTTTTTTTAACTAACTAAGCTTTGTTTTAAAATCATGGTATGACTGACCCCCAGCTCGGCTGGTTGCTATGAAGAAGGCGAACGTGGCTGGGCACATAAACAAGCCCAACGCAGAGCTTGGCACGTGACGGCAGCCCATAAATATCGGTTAGGAGGAGACTCCTGCTTTTGGATGGGAGCGCTCATTCAGGAGGCCCTGGGCAGTTGCTTCCAGAGTTGATGACTTCCAGAAGTTGCTGCCCTGTGCAGATTCGGAAAGAAATTTACACCTTCCTGGCTCCAGCCCTTGGAGCCTCTAAAAGCAAACAACTGGGAAGGAGACGTGTCCCGCCCCTGCAAGGGGCCACAGGGCTCCAAGGCAGGCCCTTTGCCTGATGGTGGTGCCAAGAGAAATCTCTTTGTCCAGAGCAATGTGGGGCAGAGCAGGGAGGAGGCAGGAGGGAGGGATGATGGGGTCGCCACACTGGCACCGCAGAGAGCTCACCCTCCTCTCCCTCGAGTTCTCTCCAAGCCCTGCACCAGCCAAGCTCAGAAAAGCTCCTCGTGGAGTTTTATCAGGGTCTAATTACTCATGTACAAAAAAAACGCTGCCGCAGATGGGCAAGTCCCCACGAAACCGTGCCAGGGACTCTTTAGGGCAGATCCTGGTGCTTGGCATAAGGACGCCCCGATTACTGCAGCGCTGAGGAGAGTCAGGCTTGCCAGAGCCCTGTTTTTAATGAACTTTCTCAACCAAAGTTGGCCAAGACATGGCGAGTCAGATTCTGCCAATCAATTGGAATTGATTACTTCTCAAAATCCACGCCTCAGCTTGCAGGAAACACACACAAAACACACCCGACATGGGAGGGTGATCTTGATTTCTTGAAGAAAAATCAGTTCTTTGCAGCCTGAAATAATGACAGATCATCTTTTTCCACATTCCTGGGCCCAGTGGAAAGAAATGGTGTTTCTGGAAGGAACCTGGACAAGACAGAGTAAGCATCTTAGTGTTCAGATCCCGCCTGGAGCTACTTTATTTTGTTTACTTATTTAGTCATTTGTTTATTTTTATTCATTCATCCATCCATATGTCCACCCATCAGAACACGACAACACTTAAGAGTTGATTATACTCCAGGTTTGGTGTCAAGTTCTGGGATGTCAGGGATGAGACGGCCCCTGTCTGTTGAACAGCCCAGGCCCAGTGACAATGATGAAGCCTCTTTCTGGGAAAACAGGAAAGGGACTAGAGGAACCTGCAGGAGGGAGGTTCAGGGACGGGCTGACTCTTGAAGGAGCAGTGTAGTCTCCCGGGGAACAAGGTGAGGGGAGAAATGTTCTCTTTGTCCTCCAAGCTTTACAGCATCTGTTTCTTTTGCCTGGACAATTTCCAACCCTCCTTCCTCTCTCCTCACTGCCCAGCACATACCTGTCCTTTCACCAAGAAAATCTAACGCACCCCTCAGCCTCACCGCGTGAGAGGGCGTCTGCCCTGGGCAGCCTTTTCCAAGCCCTGGCGACTCGGTTGGTTTCTCTGCTGACCACGGGGCCGTGCACCCCCCACACCAGCACCCACACTCCCGGCATCATCAGCTCCCAGTCTCTCGTCTGACTTTGCCCAGGGAACCTGAGCCCTGTGGGGAGAGGGGCCATGCCCAGTCTGCTTCCCACTGGATAGGGGTTTGGGTAGCACCTAGCAGAACGCCAGGTGCACAGTAGGTGCGTCACGAATGCTCCCTGCTCACTGAATGCAAAGCAAGTGGGTGAAACAGCTGCCCCCGGAACACAATGGGAAGGCGGGGACACAGGGTGTTGATGGAGGACCCATCGTGGGAGGGCAGACTCGCCAAGGCCCCTCACACACACTGTGTGGGAGGTGGGAGGTAGAGGCAGGTGGAATCTTCTGGAAGGGGAGGCCCAACAGACACAGGGAGCTGGGCTGGCCCTGGCAGAGGCTTCTTGTCCCTGGTCCCCTCTGCTCTCCAGAGTGCCAGGCCCCTCACTTGTGGGGCAGAGGGGGACTTCACCAACACTTCCAGGCTGAGAGGACTTCATCAGGCCTTTGGGGGCAGATGGCCACACCCAGAGGGGGAGGCTGTCACCAGGGCCAGGGCCTGGGCCAGCAGCCAGCAGCCATCTCAGGACTTAGAGTTCCAGGCAAGACAGGCCCAAGCCAGGGAGAAGGGTGGCCTCGGGCAGGGGGCCAAGGGCAGCCAGCTGAGCCACACATAGGAAGAAGCAGAGCGAACAGGGGCCAGCAACACCAATAGGGAGAGTCAGAGAGACAGGGGGCAGAGGGGTGAGAGAGAGAGAGAGAAGCCAGGGCAGAGGAGTCATGGCCAGAGGGGGCTGGGGGAGGCAGGGAGAAGGGAAACGAATGGCGAGCTGGTGAAAGAACAGGAACCTCAAAAGCTAGCGGAATGACAAGGGACACATGAGCCAAAGAAAAAACTGTCAGAGAGAGGCAGACATAGACCAGGAGAGAAACAGAGACAAAGGCAGGTTGAGGAAATGGCCCGCAGTCACAAAGGCCTGTCTGAAAAAGCCGTGTGGAGCCTCCAGGCCCTCCCTGGTCCTTGGCCCGGCAGCTCCTGCTCCTGTCGGGGCTACCAAGAGCTGCCTGTCTAGGGCTGGACTCGGTTCTGTTCTCATCCTTAGATATCTTGCTCCCCTGTGGGACGCCAAGTCCTGTGTTGGGTACGCTAGGAGGTAGGAAGTGGGAGGAAGGTGGGATGTGGGAAGCAGAGGTGGGAGCAGGGCTCTGTGCTCCAGACAGCAGCCACCTCTCTGCTTGCTCTTGCCTGGTGGACGGGCATTGACCCGCCTGGAACCGGCTCCCCACTTTAGGGCCGGCCCCATCGCCGACCCCAGGAAAGCCATGGTATGTCCCGCTCAGCCCTTTCCAGGAGGTCTCTCTGACCCCAGTCCCGGTCGGGTGCCGAGGCCAAGTTCCTGCAGTTTTGTGAGCCTCTGCTCCCTCAACTATTCAATGGAATACTCAGTAATCACCCAAAAAATGGTGTCTAATCCTAAAAGTGGTAACAAATTGTGTGTTTTCCCTGCCTATACCATCCCCACGGCCCCAGCTCGTCCTTCCAGCTGGGACAAGCTGACCCACCCGCAGTCAGTTTGCAGAACGTCCGTCCCTGTCTGGAGTCTTCCCTGAAGAAAGTACAGCGCTGCCCCAAGCAGGGCGGCCAGTCTTACTTATGTTTCATTTTCTGAATTACCTTCCCTAAGCCGGGGAAAGTGTGTCATCCATCGCTTTCTAGTTAACCTATAGATATCTATATGGTTTCTCCAGAGCCTGCCAAAAGAGCCCTGTTTCAATTAACTTAAAATTCTTCCTTAAGGAGCAGCAGCAGGAGATAATAGATATGTAAAGTTGGAAGGGGCCTTGGAGATCCTCTAATCCAACCAGAAAATTTTATAGCCCAGGATGCCAGGCCCAGAGAGGACAGGGGAAACGACACAAAGTCATTCAAGTTAGTGGAGACATTGGGACTTGATCTTAGTTCTCCCTATTCCCAAGCCAGGGCTGTTTGCCCAAAATCACCATCTTTCATTTGTTTGCTGATGAATTCATTTATTAATCAGTATTTGGCCTTGCAGTGAGTTTCTCTTGGTTTTGACTTCCCATAGATCCACCTCTGTTCCTGGTGCCAGCAGTCTGTTCCTGTTGGATGACTGTCCCTGCCCCATCTCATGTGGTCTTGGGGGAATAGGCACCCACGCTGTCCCTCCCCTCTCCAGGGTACCAGGGTGGGAGGCCATGGGAGTTGACGCTCTGCATACGCTGTCCCATCTCCCCCACATGTGACCAAGCATGCCACCAGCCTTCCTTGAGACTAATGGTCAGATTGCAGGGGAGAAAGATTCCTCCATTCCAGCCCCACCTGCCCCCACTGGGATGCTAAGCTGTAAGGATGAAATTCTACTTCAGGGTTCCCATTTCCCACCTTCCTAACCACTGAGGGAGAGCCCGCCTGCAGCAGAAAGCCAACACGCAGGGCTTCGTACAGCCATGAACCCAGAAGATATGCAGAGTCCTGCCAGCGGCCTCCGAGCTGTGAATCCAGCCTGCTCCTCAAGGAACTGCATCTTCTAAGGAAGAGAGCCATCAAAAATTACACGTGACAAAGCGGTGGAAAGACAAATAGCACCTGCCTTTCATTCTGATGCTAGTATTATCTCATTTAACCCACAAAACAGTTCCATGTCGTGTATATCACGAGGCCCACTTGACTGCAGGCATTAAGGCTCTGAGAGGCGAAATGTCTTGCCCTAAATCCTAAGTCTTATACCCAAGATAAACGCCCAGACCAATTGGAAAGCCAGGGTGTTGTGCACATCCCACTTTTCTGCACTTAATCTTCTCTGATAGAGAGAAATGGGGGGGCGAGGGGTACAGTAGGAGCCCAAAGGGGACAACCTGCGCCAGGCCAGGGTGGGAGGAAAGAAGGGAAGGGCTGTCCTCATCAGGGATGTGGGCACTGAGCTCTTGACTCTGTCTTGAAGAATGAGCCGAAGAGAACAGGAGGAGAATGCTTGCCAAAGAGCCTGCCCTTTGTGTCTGATACGCATCCTGTTTTATCATTTCCAGCTCCAAACCTCAAAGAGACTTCTCCACGTTCAGATAGTCGCGACCATCAAAACCGCGCAGAAGTTACTTTTCAAAGAGACCTCTCTCTCTGTTTCTCCTCTCTCGTTTTTTTTTCTTTCTCTCTCCTTCTCTCTCCTCAATTCCTACCAAAGCCATTGGACGTCTGGAGGCTGCGTTCTCGGGTGAGCCGAGGTGACAGGAAAACTCAAAAACCCAGGCAGCCATCCCATCTGTATTCCAGAGCGCCTCGCTGCCGCATTACTTAAAAGGCATCCCGCAACCTTTCGCCGCTGCTTTCTTTAAAGGCTTCAGCAATTTCGATATTTCGGTTCAGCGTCGCTATAGAAAAGCTTTACAATTCGAGCTCAGGAATTAGAAGATATATTTGTAATAAGAATTGCTAACCACTGTCAGCTGGCGGGCCCATGTCCATGCATGAAAATGATGCCATTAGCTTTCACGACTGTGGGCAAAATGTAAAGATCATGGATCATATAAGAGACTGAAGACAGAAAGAGAGAGAAGGGAAAAACATAAAACCCACACTCAGGGGGTTTCTGGCAGTCAGGGTGATAGAGCCAGCGCGTGTGCATTTAGCCCTTTGATGAGGTGGAAAGCTCAATATTCCTTGTCTTTGCAAATACTAATTTTCCCCCTGTCTTTTATCTAACTGTTTTCTCCAATAACGTTGATGAATCACACAATTGCATTTTAATGAGGCAATCGTGAAGTCTGAGGAAGGGTGAGGGAGAAGCACAACAGAAATGCAAAGAGAAAGGGGAACAGCCCCTCAGCACCCAGGTCCCCGTGGGTGTAGAGCATTGAGTGACACCCAGCCTGACCTTGACAGGAGAGCTGGGCCATCCACACGCAAGAGCATGGATGAGTCAGGGCTGCAGGACCAGATGGGCTGGCCTGGGCTCCTGCTCTGCCACTTCCAGGCCACGCGAGCTTTGGCAGGTTGCGGATACTCTCAGAGCCTTTGTTCCTAGAACAATCCATTCCCTTCCAATGTGAGAACACAAGGCTGCCGATCTGCTGTGTCGTAGGGGTCGCAGATATTCTAGTGAGTGTCAAACATTCCTACATGCATGATATTTAGACTTCGGGATGAGGGCAGGGCTTGGGTGAGCATCACATAGCCAAAGGAACACCATAGGTGCTTAATCAATGCCTGTTTCTCTTACTCCTTATTCCCATTTACTTGCCATGTCAATCCAGAGAGGAAATTCTCTTTACACCATTTTCTAGGTCACTGAGAGCACTGGCAGAGGCTGGGAGGATGTGTGGAGGACGGGAAGCTTGCACGGCACAGCTTGAGTTCACTGTCTGGCTCAGAAGCCCGTGGGCTCTCCCCATCCTCAGCTCTTTTCAAATCGGTGATGGTTCCCAGGATCTGAGTCCCAGAAATGTGGGCTTTTCTCATCATGATGAGACGTGAGGGGTGGTGACAGAGAAGGTTGTGGAGGACCCCCCAATGCTACCCCGTATGATACAGAGAAGAGGAGAGAGACGTGTGGACCAGACTGGAGCATTCAGCAGGGCAGGAGAGGGAGCACAGGGAGAGTCCCGAGTCCAGGGCTGCATGTGCCCAGCCCACTCCAGGGACATAAGCAAGTCATGCTGCTGTGTCCTCAGGACCCCACCTGTCACCTAAGGGATCACGCTGGTCGTTGGCACCTGTGTCCCCTTTCAGCACTGGCTTTGTGGATTGCAAGTGCTCCCCTGGGCTAACTTCATACCAATGCACCTTATAAATGATTCATTATGTGGGCAAAAAAACAAAAAGTGACTTCTTGTTTAGAATTAACAATATAGATTGAGTGCCCTATCGTTAAAAAAAATAAACACACACATTTAAAAATGTAACATTTTGAAAGACATTTTATGGTTTATAAAGCATTTTTCTCATACGGTATCTTACTTAATACTCTTGTAAAGATCTTTCGAAACCTATATATACATGTAAGAAAAAATGGACACCCAGAAATGTTAAGCAATGTGTCTAATCTGTCACAGCCAGTTTTTGGCAAGTCTGAAGTTCCAGGCCAAGCTTTGGGACATAAAACCCAGCAGGTATCCCACCACAAAGGATCTCCCAGTGAATAAAGAGGCAGGGGTTACACTTTATTGGACAAGTGCATTTCATATGCAGCTGCGTTAATGGGCGATAGCCCCACAGGGTAGCGTTTCTCAGAATGTGCTCCTCAGGGCACCCACATGGCACCCAGGGTCCCTGGGAGCTTGTTGGAACATAAGCATGAGAGCCCAATTGCAGACCTACTGACTCAGAGTCTCTGGGGACAGTCCAGGGGATATGAGTCTTATTTAATCAAGCTTCCCAGAGATTCCTGGTGGGGAACCACTGCAATAAAAATGGATGTTATTGTCCCAGTTTACAGAGGAGAAAAGTGAGGACTGTGGAGAATCAGTATCTTGTCCAGTTTATATGGAGTTCAATTTTGAATTCAGTCTCAAGTCTTTATGATCCCAAAAGCCATGGGGCCTATCAGTGGATTTGTTCATTCAATGAACAATTCATGAACGAACTCCTAAGGGTCAGGCGCTGTTCTAGACCACACTGATGCACAAAGATGAACTCTATCCACTTCTCCGTTTTACTGGATATCTGCTCTGAGAGAAATCAGCAAAAAAGTTGGGGTGGGCCAGACATAGGGCTTCAGGGCTGAAAACTGTTGCATCTGGAACTGTTTAAGAAATTCCTGATGGATGTTGGGTGCTCCAAGATAATATGTTAAGCTCTATTATCTTACTTAATCTGCCAACAAGCTATGAGGAGGTATTATTGTTATTCCTAGTTCGAGATGGGGATACAGAGAGCAGGAAGATTAAATGAATGGTTCAGGGCCTCTGAGGGCATAAAAAGGAGCCAGGCTGTCTGATTTCAGAGCACACATTCTTGAACCCTAGACTAGGAAAGTCCTTAGTCTCCATCTGAGTTCGTGAAATAAGCAGACCCCAAACACCAAGCTCACGGGCACAGCGTCTTCTGGAAGCGTGTCTGGCTCATTAACCGTTTCCCATAAAAGAGGCAATGTTAATACCTATAACCTAATACAATAATGTAATAATCATTATAACTGCAATCAACATCACCAGCACACTTTAATGAATTACTGATGACTTTCCATCACCTTAAAGAAAAACACATTTGAGCATCCAATCCCATGAGAAAACAAAAGAGACATATAATGATTAATAAAGTAATCTATGGTAAAATGGGTTATTGTGCTCAGGGGGAAGCATCAGACACCTAATGTTCAGATTTCCATCAGAAGGCCTGGTGACAGTCAGCGAGTCATTGACTGGCTGGCAGCGGAAAGCTTTAGAGATGAACACACCACAGGGAATTAGAAGACTGACTACTTCTGTCCTTCCTCTTAATCTACCTCTTCCTCTATTACTTCTTTTCTTCCTTCTTTCCTTTATCAGTGAGGGTCTGGACAGCAGACAGAAACCAACCCAGTTATTTGAACAGAGACAATTTAATATAAAGAATTGTTCACCAGGAATAAAGTTGATAACTAGGTAGCTGAAAGGGTAATAAGAGAGAACCCTAAGACACAGTTCAACCAATGCAGTAAGTAGCTACTGCCCTTAGGGCTGGGAAAACAAAGAGAAGAGGTTGGAATTAGGAGGCTTTGGGGAGGGGCCCCCGTGGAGCTGGGACTGGGATCCTCAAGGAGGTGATACCCCCTGGCTAGGGCAGGTATCTCAAGGTGGGTGAGATGAGACTGGTTCTGCCAGTGTTGAAAACTGCAAAGTGTAATCAGCTGTGCAAGAAGGAACTGCTCCTGCCGGAGAGAAGCAGCGAGCACAGAATGCCGCCCACAGTATCAGGAACTGACAGGAAGCCCCAAGGAAGCAACCACTGTCTTTCCACCTCCAAAATTACTTCCATGTTAAGTGCTATGTAGCTCTCTAAAAAATGAACAGATCAGGGCATCAGAGAACACTTGAGGTTTTGGTTTACTCAAGACACTTTACACTATGCCAAGACTCAAATTGCAAACAAATATTGTTTGAACACATCTGAATACCTACTCTATGCTAATGCATTCATGACCTCATTCAGTTTTCTTTAAAGTTCCTGAAAATCAGGTATTATCAGTTCCACTGTAGAGTGGGCATTGCACCACCCAGGGAGGCACAGTAGGTTGTCCAGAGTCACATAACTCATCAGACCCTGTCCTGGAAATGTACACACAGCACTCTCCTGGGAGACTCCACTCCAATTCACCCATTTATCCTGATAGTATTCACCGGTTAGTAGTTATCATGGAAATTCTGCATGCAACACCCCACTGCCCTGCATGTGGAAGATATGCCTAGAGTGTAAGGGAAATAAGACACAGAGTAGCCCCAAGAAGCCCTAGTTCCAGGGAGAGCGTGGGACAGTTGTCAAACTCATCCTCATTGCACACACTACAACAAAATGCCCTAATGCATCTTCCATGGTGAGGTGGTCTTAAGAGATGCTCTAAGAAAAAAGACTTGTCTTGTCAAATGCATTTGGAAAATGCTGCTAATTCAATCCCCTCTTGGAGGGTCACCCTATGCAGGGTTGCATAGCAAAAGCTCTGAGACAAAAAATGGCCAGCAGTGAGAAAAGCTATTCAATTTGGTTCAATCAAGTGTTCTGCAAACTTATGTCATGAGCCTGGTTTGTCCACAATATTTATTAATATTCCATGGACACAGTGTTTTGTCTTGTGCATGTGGGGATGCTGCTCTGGGGTACCAGGGGCTTGTGATGGGCAGAGCGGGGAAAGGTCACTGCCGTAGTTCTCCTGAGCAGGCATAGGCCATGGCTTCTGACCCCAGAGGCAGGGAGGTGGGGGCCTGCCTGGGAGGCTGGAGATCCAGGAGTGAGAAGGGAGACACCTTCAGCTGAAGAAGGACAATGTCAAAAGTGTAATTAGGAGTGGACACCCAGCTCCCTAATGGGGAAAGCAGAGACAAGGAGACAGGAACACAGCCCAGCTAGGAAAAGCTCACTAATTATCTCAGACAACCGCATTTTAACCTGATGCCCTTTGAAATGCTTACTGGGTGGCATCTTCAAGTCCTTTCCCAAGCAGTGTGTATAACTGACTGAGAATTAACATGCAGAACATACAAAAAAAAATCATACAAATCAATACGGAAAAGACAAACAATCCAGTACAGAAGCAGGCACAAGAAAGGAGCTAGTAAATCTCAAAAGAAAAAGAAAGAAGGTGAACGAACATGAGAAAATACACACATCTCAACAGTGATCACTGGAATGCAAATTAAAACAAGATACCTGCTTTTTTTTTTTTTCCTTTTCATCATATTGGCAAAAAATAAATAAATAAATTTGATGTTACTGAATGCTGTAGTAATATAAAGTAGTCTGGCCACTTTGGAAAGCAACCTGGTATTTTCTGTTAAAATTTAAGATGTGCATAGCCTCTGTTCCAACAATTTCCCCTCTTAGGATCTATCATAGATACATGGGCAGTGAGATGTTAGGCTGTTCACTACAGTATTGTTTGTGTTAACACAGAATTTGAAACAACCGAAGTCCCCATGCTATAGAATGGCAGATCACCATTAAAAAGATTGGGCTAGGTCTGTATGCACTAACAGCATAGGATGTGAAAAGGTCATATGGTCACACATCACTTTGTGCAAGATCTAACCATGTATGTTTATAGACACAAAATGATAATTCTATAAAAACATGAGAAAAGTTCTGGAAGGAAACACTTCAGTCTGATGTCAGTATTTGCCTCTGGGAATGGGGACAGCCTTGGGGTTAAAGGTCAAAGAAAACCCAAGCTTTATCTGTGATGTTTGAAGTTTTACAACGAGAATGTATTTGTATGTTGCTTACATACTTACTTTTTAAAGAAAAGCAATTTTACGTGAAACAATAAACTAGTATATGGCATGAAACAAAGACAGACATCTCTTTCAGCTGACACAGAGTGAAGAGGGTAGAAACATCTGTCAATGTATGGAATGGCTCTTTGGTTTCCAGTGCAGCTACCAGTCTATCTATTTAGCGCTGACTGTTTCCGCATGGGGGAAGGAAATAGCTTTCCTAGAGCACCTGTTCTGTCCCAAGCTCAGTGGAAAGCACTTTGCAAGCATTTGCTCATCTGGTCTTCACCAAAACCTTATGGGGTCAACATTGCTACGCTCTACAGAATAGGAAGTACTCCGAAGCTTGTTTCAGACAAAGCCTGGTCTGAAATCCAGATGTGCCTGAAGATGTATAACAAGCTCTTTCCAAAATCCATGACCCTTGTATTATTGAGCTACGTATATATGTGTCCATGTATATTTATATATAGTCTAGCTACCCACCTACCTACCTACCTATCATCTATTCATCTGGCTGATCTCATGACCATAAATAGTTGTGTTTATACCAGGGATTCTTAATTGGTAATGGTTTTGCCCCCCAAGGGTGATTTAACAAAGTCTGGAGACATTTTTGACTATCACAACCCAGGAGAGAGGGGTGCTACTGGCATCTAGTGGGTAGAGGCCAGGGATGCCATTACACATTCTACAATGCACAAGACAGCCCCTCACAACAAAGAATTATCCAGTCCAAAATGTTAAAAATGCTGAGGTTCAGAAGTCCTGGTCTATACCTATAAGAGTTGCTTGAAACTAAACATCTTCAGGAAGGTCTGACGAGGTCAGCATGAAATGCCCAACTTATGTTTTGTTTCTGAACCCAGATTTGGCTAGCTCCCACAGACAGACAACATACGGCAATAAAAATTATTGCTCACTACCCTTTGGACAAAAATCAGTCAAGTTCTTTCTTTAGCTTCTTGGGAAACAAAATGGGAGGGCAGTAGAGTCCAGTCTAGTCAAAGATAACACGGGTCAGGTTGAGGTGAAGATTAAGGAACAGGTGAAAACAAGTCTCTTTGATTTTTCTCACCCAGGGAAAACCTTACAGAAGTTCTAACCCATCAAACCAGGAAAGTGTGAAGAATATTAATAAGTAAACAGAAATAGCCCATTTTGTGTTTGGATCCTATCTTATTTTCTGATCAGACAGCATTGTGACATGAAGATGTATTTTGATAAATAGTCTTTCCAAGTATTTATCAACTCTCTTTTCAGTATGAATTCTTCCCATTTTCTGCCTTTTTAAGTCTATTTCTAACAGTGAAAAGATACCAGCTATAATTAAAACCTAATTCTATTCCTGCATTCATTAGAGAAAAAAAACAGAATATGATCTTCTGTAAAGCTCTCAGAAATAATAAAGTCTCCATATCTGCCCAGAATAACAGTGATTTCAAATAGATAAGGTATGGAGAAGAAATACCCAAAAATGCCGAGAAATTAATTGCAGTTTTTCAAGAAGATGCTTTAAAACACAGTAATTAATTGACCTACTGTTGGAGACAGTTTCCCCATAGTTAATAGCTCCTATTCCCAGACACGAGAAAGACAGATTGCTCCCATTTGAAAATAGTCTCCCCTAAAACCAAATGATGCTTTCTGGTATGTGTACCATAACTATGGGGTTTCATGAATTGTTGCTATTCTTTTAGCCCCATGAGGGGAACATGCTATCAATGTTCCTGAAAAATGTGCACTTGTGCTTTCCTGAGTCTGAGACATCTGTTAGCCAATGGACTGATGTGTATCTGGAGAGCACTTTCTCTTGGGAAGCAATGTCTTGTCCTGGGGGAGGTAGCATAGTTTTGGGGCAAAGTGGGGAAGGGAACTCTCAGTTCTTTCCTCTCTCCTCTCAAGCTGATCACACCTGTGACTGGGAGGTACAATGACACAAGGAGAGAGCAGTTGGGTCAAAGCCTTAGGGCTTCTACAGACTTGCACGCACCTTCTCCTTTGAGCTGTGCAGAACCCACTCCTTGCTCTCCTCCCTCCTGCCTCCGTCCTGAAGCCTGGCCTGTTTGGACCGTATAAAGGGACTTCCCTGCCTTATGGCATCTCTTTGGTTGTGGCCAATGGGAAGCTCTGGCAGGATACTTGAGAAAGGTCAGGGTACTTCATCCTCCGACTCCCGTGCTACAGATTTCCTTGAGCAGACTGTACCCTGCCACTCTTGCCTCAGTGCCTTTCCTTGGCACTCTCTCCTTCCAAGTGCTAGGGACCTCCCTTCTCTTTGCCCCGATTGGCCTAGGGATAACGATGCCTCTTCCTGCTGTTACGAGCTCCTGGGTGCTGCATTCACTATCCCTTGCGGTTCTCCTACACCATGCTCACACCTTTATAAAGACTTCCTTTATTAAACTCTCCTCCAAGTATGCCATCTGTTTCCTGCTGGGGCTGGGCTAATTTTCCTATGTTTCTCTAAACCCGATTTGACCTGGGGGATTCACTTGGCCTTGGCCTTCAAGCTCATGGCCAGCAATTCCACTTCATGAGCCTTTCCGTTCCCAAATTGCGCTCAGGACTGACACACTGTCTAAAGTCATTGTTCTGGCCCCTAGTGAGAAAGAGAACCAGAAACGAAGGGCAAGAGAAGCTAGAACATAACCCCTATTGCTCATTTTGCAGGTGAAAGAGTGGAGAAGAAAGAAGTAGGCGAGAATTTTGACTCTCTGCCTCAGTCTTTGGCTGAGGCATGGAAACAAAAGCTCCTTCTGTTTTATTCAGGGCAGATTTGGTATCATGGTGGGTCCTTATATCCAAATTTCTCCCAAGAAAGAAGTAATACACATATTTTTGCTCTGTTTTTCCTTTTCCTTCTCTCAACACTTCCTCCTCCCCCTCTTCCTTTTTTCTTTATTTTCCAAAGAAAGTCAATGACACAACCCCAGTGATACCACCCAGTAACCTGCTAAATAAAAGTGCTAGCATGCAGGACTCCTGGAGCAGCCCTTCCTGCTACCCAACAGATCAGGCTATTTTATTTAAAACTTATAATCCTCACACTTCTCCATCAAAACTACAAAAATTATCCATAAAGGGACCTAGTCCTTGAGTTGTCACAGAGTAAGTGATCGTCCTACAAGGAGATCCCTAGCCCACACTGTGCCATGTTGGAGAGCAAGTCAACCAACCGTAACCAAGTGGGGAAGCCCCCCAGAGCCAAGCAGCCCACCTTCAGGAGGCGGTTCCATGGCAGTAACCAACATCTCTCATGCAGAAGTCGTCCTGTTCCTCCTCCCACTGTGACTATTTATGTAAACTAAATTTCAAGACACAGAAACAATGGAAGAGAGATGTCTTGCCACCAGCATCCCAAAAGCTGCTTTTGGCTCTAGGAAAGAAGGCCTGGAAGAAAGCACAAGCCCAGGATTTCCATGGATTGGAGAACAACTGGGCCTTGCGTTGGAGGGGTCATCCCAGCTCCCGGGAATCTTGAAGAAATGTCCTGCTTTGATTCTCACCTCTAGTTCTTCCAACTATTCCTACTAACTGAGACATTTGTTACTAGGTCGACACAATAGTCACCCCCATCTCTGTGAACCATTCCAGAAGACACCCAATGGTCTTACTGTATTGGCTGGCATTCTACAGAATGCCTCCAAAGCTGTCGTGCAAATGTGTGCCTCAATCAATACTCATTAAGCTGATTTTATGTACAGGAACACCTAAATAACAATCGATCTACAAGGTAGAATAAGAGTACATAACGATGGAGGAACCCAGAAAAATCAGGGGAGGCATTAAAATAAGCTTGCTAATGTCTCTTACCTGATTCTCAAAGGAGAATTCTCACGGCCTCATGCAGTGCTCTTTTAAAAATGTAATGTCTGTTCGCAGTTATTTTTCATGTACATCTAGTAAAATTGGTTGGTTGCTTTTCTAGCGCATAACAGACTAGGAAATGTATATTTAATGGGTAAAGCTTGGAGGGAAGGAAGAGAGGCAAACCTAGCTCCGAAAGAAATTATGGAGGTCTCCAGTAGGTGAGAGGATGATGAAGAAGAGATGTTTTAAGAAAGACTCAAGAACTGTGCAGCCGGAGGGGGCACTTATGCACAGAGGCGAAAGGCTATGTATGCTGAGTAGTTTCTAAAGGAATCGTGATACTGGAAAAGAGCAAAAAAAATAGGAAATTAAAAGGAAAATCCTAAATTACCAAAAAAATGAAATAAACATGCTCTCAATCCTCTATTAGGAGGGCGTGTAAGATTACAATGTCTTTTTCATATTTCCCTGCCACATCGACTGCAGTTTCTGTGATGTCAATTCTGTTCTTCATTGCCTCTGATGCAAATTTGAAATTCCACCATGACTTTCTGAGATCTCTTATCTTCTGTTCTTACATTCCAAGGGTGTCTTTGCATCCCTACATTCATCTTAATCTCTCACCTCTCCTGCACCACCCTGTTTCTGTTTCAAAGTAGTTATTTTCAGGAAATGTCACAGATGTCTTATATTTTTAACTTATCTTGGAAAATATAATTTTCAGAGATTTGCTCTTTTTTTGACTCTCCAGAGCAATGCTCCTGTTTCTCTTAGGTATAGACTCCCATTTTGGTGTTATTAATTTGTTTATTTAACTTGTCTCAAATTAGGAGGCATAAAATTAAGTCCTGTGCTGTCTAAGAGCCAAGGTAAGTAGCGCCCCTGGTCATCACCCAATTTCCCTGAAATATTGGCCACAGTCCTTCAGCCCCTGGGATTAGGTTTAAATTTCTCCTGCTCCAACGACTGGGTTCTCTGCTGCTATTTATGCCACTTTTCTTCATGTAACAAAATAATTCAAAAATGAACTACCTCTTGCCACCACTTTTATTTCTGCATCTCTTCGGGTTACCATTTGCATGTCTTCAAATAAGTAGTCAGAAAGAAGTTAACTGAAGCTCATGCAATGAGTAGGGCTCTGAAACTATTGGACTTATAATGAATTCCTCTCTGTGTTTGTTTGTGGTTCCAATTTTCATCAAGTGGAGGGGATGGGACTGCAAGTTAAGGTTAGGCAGTAAGGGTCAGCCTTAAAACTGTGCATGTGTGTGTGTGTGTGTGTGTGTGTGTGTGTATGAGAGACAGAAAGAGAGAGAATATGCACATGGATACATGTATGAGCATATGAATACATATATGGAAGGGAGAGAGAGAACTTGATAGATGCAGAGACTGTGTATTTTCTCTGGGTTCACTGAGCTATGGGACCTGTCTGGTTTTGAGGATGTGCTTCTCAATCCATTCTGTGAACCTGGCAGCGTAAGGTCCTACCTGCTTCTCTTAACTTTTTGCTATGTTCCTAGTTTTTCATTTTACACCTTCAAAGGTATTTTAATAGAAAGGTATATCAGATATATAATCTGTGGCATTACTAACTTATTCATATTTTGCCTACATGCTCTGGAAGAATTTATTAATTATACAAATTATCTGATCTTTCATAGTTTGAGAGAACCCATCAATGAAATTGCCTGCCATATGAGACACTATGTTTTCATTTTCTTATGTGGTTATTGGTCTGTGTAATTTATTAGTTGTTGTTTTGTTTTGTTTTGTTTTGAACTAATTTCAGTTATTTTTATTTCTCCCTTAAGTAATTAATTTTATCAATAAATTTCATGAACATATTAACCTAGAGTTGTCCATTGTAATTATATTCTCTTATTTTAAAATCTTCTGTATATCTGAAATTTTTTCATCTCTCTTATTTCTAATTTTCCTTAAGGGTAAATAAATGGTGATTCTCTATTTTTTCTTTAATTAGATTACCAGAAGTTGATCTATTTTTATTTACTTTTGAGAGATGGGGAGGAGGGTAGTTTGGACATCACTTCCTAGAATAATTTATCTCTTGTATTTTCTAATTATTTTCTACTTCCAACTTATTTCTGTTCTTATCTTCATCATTTGCATTTACCTACTTACCTTTGGTTGGTTTTGAGTTCTCAATCTAACATCTTAAATTGCTGAATAATTTACTTTCATTATTTCTTATTTAATAAGGAATTGACTTACTGTTATGAACTTGCCTTGGAGTACAACTTTGTCAGTATAACACAGGTTTATGATTAAATAGTTTTACCTTTATTTTATTTCTAAATAATCAGTAATTTAGAGCCTATTATTTTTTAGCTCAAAATTATTGAAACTTTAATTTTCATTATTGTTGGGCTTTACTTTTATTTTTAATTTGTATATATCTGACATTCAATTTGAAGAGCTGATCTTATAAAATATTTACTTTAAGGAATTTATTATGCTTATTTTTGTGGCTTAGAATAAGGTGAAATTTTATAAATCTTCCTGGAAGCTTAAAAAACATACTTTTATTTTGATATATGCAATTCTTATTAGTTATTATAACTAAATTTATCTAGGTACTCTGTATTTATCTATGAATTTTAAGTCTATCTTATCTGCCAAGGATAAGAGAGGTGTGTTACTATCTCCCAGGACAAACGTGTTTCTGTAAATTTACCATTTTATTTCTAACATTTTTAGCTTTTGATGTTATGCTATTCAGCAAATAAATTTTCATGACTTTTTATCTTCACTGTGGATTGTAAAATGACACTCTTTGTCTCCTTTAATAGTATTTGGCCTGGAATAAAGTTTGTCTGAACTAACATTATCAGCCCTGCTTTCTTTGTTTTTGTATTTCTCTGTTAATATTTTTAACCATGTTTTTCAACTTCCTTAGTCCTTTAGTTTTAAGTAGCACCAAGGAGAGATCTACTGTGGAACACAATAAAAGAAGTTCAGCTTTTTCAATTGGGAAATGTCATTCATTGTACAGATTCTTTAAAAATGATGTAAAAAATGCCCGATGGAAACCTTTCATTGGCAGACACTGGACCATGTCTGCGTGGTTTCCTAAAGGCAAAGCTGTGAATTGTCAGCCCTTGACTTCATGTCATTCTTGGCTACTGACTGGTTGGAATGCCTTGGGTAAACCAGCATGCCTGTTGGCTGCTGAGTAGTTTTGGTACTCTGAGAACACAAGTAAAATGAGAGTGGTAAATAAGATGTCACTACTAGGTAAGCTATTGCTGTTTACCGTAGTAAGATTATCCATCAGGTACTTCTCCATGTATGTTTCTCCCCACCACCGTCTTCTGTACTCTCAACATAAGAGTGGGGCAATAACAAGGTTATGTTGGTAGGGAAACAAAATTTCAGAAAACTGGAGAAACTCATATTCTAGGTCTTAGGTGGCATCCTATCTGTCCAAGGCAGGCTTCAATGAAGACTTTGTCAGGTTGGGCCCAGTGGCTCACGCCTGTAATCCTAGCCTTCTGGGAGTCCGAGTGGGAGGATCGCTTGAGCTCAGGAGTTCGAGACCAGCCTGAGCAAGAGTGAGACCCTGTCTCCATGAAAAATAGAAAAATTAGCCAGGCATGGTGGTGCATGCCTGTAGTCCCAGGTACTCAGGAGGCTGAGGCAGGAGGATCACTTGAGCCCAGGAGTTTGTGGTTGCAGTGAGCTAGGCTGATGCCACTGTACTCTACCCAGGTCAACAGAGTGAGACTCTGTCTCAAAAAAAAAAAGAAAAAAGAAAAAAAGACTTTGTCTACATACAGTGCCACAGGCAATGCCAGGCATCAATACTATATGTGAAAAGATCTGCTCTAAGCTCTTTGTATGTATTCAAACCACTTGTGCCTCAGTTTCCTCATCTGCACAACAAGGATTAAATGAGGCGATAGAGTGCATATAATGTAACTAAAAGGCAAGAGTTAGCTAACATTAGTAACAACTGACTTGGTCATCTTGTTTTATATCTGCTATTCTCACTCCTAAATGTATTTTTATTTATTTATTTTTTGTTGTACATTTTGGTTTCGTTCATTTTTTTCCCGGTAGTTGAGACAGAACTTCTTTTTAAAATTTTGTTTTGGGCTTCATTTTACTTATTTGAATCACTTTTTCTCTGGTTTTCAAGATTTAATGTCAACTCTCATCCTCTTATAATATGAGCAATTTAGTGTGTTTATGTTTACCACCCCCTTCTAAAGCCATTTTCTATCTGATTAGTACTGCATAATTGAGAACCATCTCTTGAGAATTATATTGACATCTGCATTCAAATTGGAAAGATATTTATAGTTTTTAACTTTATAGCAACTATTTTCTTTTCTCACAATCAGCTTTAGTACCATGGTTTTCCTATTCTTTTTTTTTTAATTTCAGCATATTACTGGGGTGCAAATGTTTAGGTTACATATATTGCCTTTACGCCACCCAAGTCAGCGCTTCAACTGGGTGCCTCCCCCAGATGGTGTGCACTGCACCCATTAGGTGTGAATATACCCATCTCCTCCTCCCATCTGCCCAACACCCAATGAATGTTACTACTATATGTGCACTTAAGTGTTGATCAGCTAATACCAATTTGATGGTCAGTCCATACGGTGCTTGTTTTTCCATTCTTGGGATACTTCACTTAGTAGAATGGGCTCCAGCTCTATCCAGGATAATACAAGAGGTGCTAGATCATCATTGTTTTTTGTGGCTGAGTAGAACTCCATGGTATACATATAGCACATTTTATTAATCCACTCATGTATTGATGGGCATTTGGGTTGTTTCCACATCTTTGCAATTGTGAATTGTGCTGCTATAAACATTCTGCTGCAGATGTCTTTTTTATAGAATGTCTTTTGTTCTTTTGGGTAGATGCCCAGTAATGGGATTGCTGGATCCAATGGTAGTTCTACTTGTGGCTCTTTTAGATATCTCCATATTACTTTCCACAGAGGTTGTACTAGTTTGCAGTCCCACCAGCAGTGTAGGAGTGTTCCTATCTCTCTGCATCCATGCCAACATTTATTGTTTTGGGACTTTTTGATAAAAGCCATTCTCACTGGAGTTACGTGATATCTCACTGTGGTTTTGATTTGCATTCCCTAATAATCAGAGATGTTGAGCATTTTTTTCATATGTTTCTTGGCCATTAGTATGTCTTCTTTTAAAAAGTTTCTGTTCATTTCCTTTGCCCACTTTTTGATAGGGTTGTTTGATTTTTTTCCTGGTGATTTTCCTGAGTTCTATATGGTTTTCTTATTCTTGAGTCACTCACCCCAAGTCAGTCCTCAGTTGTACAGAGATCACATTCAAGTTCTTTTTCCCTCAAATGAGAGTTTATGGAGAGCAATATTTGGAAAGTTTTTCAGAGTGTCTTTTATTTCATTATGTTTTTGTGTCGTTTTTTGTCTGTTTGTTTTTTTGCCTTTACCCACGAGAGGCCACTGGGCTGGTTACAACCTTCTTGGATCACACATTCTTCCTTGAAAACACTATACAAGTTGTCTCATCTCCTGGCATTTACTACTTTCTTCAAGGTGTGAATCTTTTTTGCATTATCTTTCCTTAAAATCCAGTGCAAATTTTTGATCTCCATATTTAAATCTTCTCAGCTTCAGAAAATTATATCTAATTATACCCTGCATGATTGTTTTCTTTCAATTGCTCTCTTTTAATCTTTAGAAATATCTAAAATTTATGTATATTAGATCCATTCTCTGTCTCTCTGTCCTTTTTATCATCTTTTCCTTTGTATTCTTCTGACGCATATTGGATGCTTGATAAATATTTCTTGAAATAAAAGAAACAGAAGGAGGGAGGGAAGGAAGGGAGGAAGGAAGGAATTTGGGGACACATTTTCATCTTCGTCTACTCAGCTTCAGTTTGACTTTCTGATCATTTCTGTTTTAACTGCGGGTAGTTAGCATGTCACTCCTATGGCTGAATGTCAGCTTCCTTGTAGTCTTTTCTTCTATCAGCCAGTTCCATTTTTCGGATCAGTCTGTCTTGTGGTTGTTGCTTTCAAAATGATTTTCAAGTGGTGTTTTAGGGCCCCAATTTCTTGTATCTTACCAAGCATTCCATATGCTCCCCCATACCCAACTTATACAGTAAGTCATTTTCAGTGGGATGTTGTTTTTATTTTGTTCTGCAGTATTTCCCACCCACCCCTATTGACTTGTGTTTTTTGATAGACATTCTTGAGTGATCCTACACGGAATTGCTAGTCTGTAACAGGTGTTCTTCTGCTCAGGTACTGATAGAGCAAGATGAGATCATCTCCTAATCCATCTGTTTGGTTCTCTGACACTGTAACCAATGACCCACTGAAACCTAGGAATCACTTTTATTGCATGCACTGCTCCCGGGGACTCTCCTGTCCCTGCCCCAACACAGCCCTTTCCCTGCTACACCTTTGAGATCTAGGGGACCTTACCCTCCCTCATTGCTTGCTTTTATTTTCTATGAGTAGATATCAGTGGGACAGAACCAGATGTGGGGAGTCAACTGTCCCTTTCAAGAACAAGAGGTGCTTTAAATAAATGACTAACTACTGTTATGATTGGTGTAGATCCTGGGTCTCTGAGCCAAATGGAGACAGTATGACAGTGTGTGTGTGTGTGTGTGTGTGTGTGTGTGTGTGTGTGTGTATTAGATGAAGTAGAAAATAAATTTCATTCTACATTCTCTCATGCATGCAAAATACTGTTCTGCTATATATTGCTTTTCTTTTTATTTACATGCTTTTAATTTAATATCTGTTCCTCATAGACTATATTAATTCTGATAGGAAGTGAACCTAGACTCAAGCTCCCTGAGGACAGGGATTATGTACTTGGCTCACCAGTGGACCCAATGGCCTAGTTTATACATAATGTTGAATGAATAAATGAGTGATTAAGTAGAGGTTGGGATTGATTGAGCCACATATATTTTTTTAAATATCATGGCCAATATTCTTCATGACATCTTTCTATGTATTCTATTTATATTGGTTTACTAAATATATATTTTTAAAATTTTAAATTAGAAAATTATTCCTACCAGCATCCAGCATATGATAATGATCATAATGCAAATCTTTTGCTAGTCCTCTATATAAATTCCAATATTTCAATTTCTCATATGTGATGGTAAAAGTGCTGAAATGCTCTCCTACAGAATTAGTTCATATAATATCAAGAGGTTCAGTATATACATTTAAAAGCAGCATGATCATTCTGGTTTTTAAAAGACTTTCTTTTTTTTTCTTGAAAATCATAAGAGAACATTAGAAAAACAAGGCAAAAAAAAATATTTCCATAATCCCATGACTGAGATGAAATCACTAATAACATCGAGATACATTGTTTTCTAGGCCTCTTCAGTGTGGAATCTCCAAGGCTATGGGTGGGAAGTGATTCACCAGCCTAACTCCAGTGGCAGGGTTGAATCAGGGTATTCATTTAGGAAGAGAAGTGCAATCTATAGTCCTGTAGCTGAGACTTTACTTTTATTATTTGTGTATTCCCATTTTGAAAAATAATTGCTGCTTTGGAAAACCTTTCCCAGTGCCATGCCCTAAGGCAATCAGAGAAAAATCTGAACCTCCTGAGGGTACAGAAATAAGAGCAAGCTACTCCCAGCAAATCAGAGAGCCAGCTGCATGTAGTGGGGTGTGTTGCCCTTTAAACATGAATTTATAATAACTTGGTTATTCACATTCTAGCAATTAAATGATTTCTCGTAACAGAAATCTAGAAAATTTTGCAACTCATAATCACAGGCCTGACCCATGGAGATGTTATCTTGGGGCAAATCTACCTGTGTCCAGAATAGTATAGGGAGAGAGAACTTGGATGGCGAAAAAATGATCCATCTAAGGAAAAACAAACAATTTTCTTGGCAAATGTAAGCTAGCTATTTTACCATGTCTTAGTTAAAAGAAATTGGAAGTTTTTATTAAAGCTCTGTTTTGTAATACTCAAAGGTTACATGAATTACGGGTATGCCAACTGTCAAAATAATCTCTGTAAAGTTTTTATTTCAGATTGGGTTCAACCATACTAATGCATCTTTTGATTACCTTCATTAAATCCTAAACTAGATCCCACTTTTCATTCCCACCTCCCATTCAAACTGTTCTGTTAATTATAGAAATCAAAATCAGGCCTAAACCAATGGGATACAGACTCCACATGGATATCCAACGTGGAGAAAGTCCATAAAAGATTCACCAGCCACCTCAAAGAAGAGGCTCCTTTCAAATGCATTCCTTGATGAGTGTGCTAAATTTTAAACATGATTAGACATAATTAGGTGTGTTTTTCTTTTTTAGTTTTTAAGCATATTAATATATGTCACATAATACGTAACATTTTGCATCTTATTTTCACTTAACATGATATAATCTGCAAATGTCTCCATTATATTATCACATGGTCATCATAGCCGTCATTTAAATAGCCGTATGACACCCCATGCAAAGCACACACCATCCTCTGTTTCTTCCCTCACTGGAGATTCTAGAATGAAAAAGTTACTTCATAAAATCCCAAGGTGGACTATTCTCTGGAAAAGTTTAATGATTCATGCCCAGGGTTTAGACTTTTTGATAATGTATGAAGACAGATGTTTCCCACTGAGAGAGGAAATGTACCACCCAGAGTTCTGTTTGCTGTTGCTATTTTTGTTTTTAGCACAACTAACCAACTCTCTGTAATTCTGTTTATATAAAGGAGCTACTCACATAGTACAGCTACTGAGTTATATAAGTAGCTACTTTACATAAAGATACCAGGGGATTGGGTATCACTTCAGAAAGGGATGTGGAATAATAAAAACTATGGGCCTCGCCAAGCTCCCTTCTGTGACCCGTTGTTGCATATTTCAATTCCTAACTCACAGCAAGAACGTCTTCTGCCAGGGCCCTGTCCTGGGAGCTAGCCGGAGGAATGGAAGACATTTGGGAAAGAAGAAGGCGGCTCTGGCCAGAGACTACTAGGCTTCCTCTTTTCAAAACAACAATAAATGATGATTCTCTTCTATCATATATAATGGATGTCAAGTTTGGTAATTTCTGAACAGAATGAATCAAAAATAAGACTCACGCAGCCATGTGAAATACCTTTGGTTAAGCTTTTCTGAGAATGACTAAATTCAAGATACAGACGTATGTGCATCTGTGTATGTGTATGAGAGAGAGAGAGAGAGGGAGGGAGACAAAGAGAAAGAGAGAAGGACAGTAAGAAAGAGAGAGAAGGAGAAAAAGAGGGAGAGAGAAAGAGAGAGAACACAATACGGTGTGTTCTCTAATTTCAGACAAAGGAGAAGGGGCTGGCACTGAGGGACATCTGCCCTGACAAGGAGAATTTTGCAACTGCCAGTATTTTAAAAGTCAGTTGTGCTATTTCTTTTACATTCTCTATAAACAACACACCCCCACTGGGCAGACCACTCCCGCTTACCAGCCCTGGTATGCCACTGGCTTTCACATAGAGGACCTTATCCCTGCAAAACAGAATCAGTTGGGGTCGTTGTGATTAACCCTATCTTAAGGGCAAGGAACCTGAGACTCAGAGAATTTAAATGACTTGCCCTTGGTCATACAGCTAATAAGAGGTCAAGCCAGGATTTGAACTCGGAACATACTAATTCAAAAGCCTGCGTTCTGTAAAATATGCTAACTCCGTAGGGGTGGTGATAGAGCTTTTGTTCAGAGAGTGAGAAAGAGAAGAATCAGAGGTTATAAATAGAAAGCGACACAGTGGCTGCTTTTATATTTTTTGATCTGAGACCTTTCCTTTCTTATCTCATTATATTTTTATTTTATTTTATGTTATTTTGGTTACCATCTGTTACGGGCTAAATTGTGTCCTCCCAAAATTCGTATACTGAAGCTGTTACCCCCAGTACCTCAGAATGTGACTGCATTTGGAGATAGGGCCTTTAGAGAAGGTGATTAAGGTAAAATGAGGCCATAGGAGTGGGCCCTAATCCAATACAACTGGTGTTTTCATAAGAAGAGGAAATTTGGACACAGACAGTGCAGAAGGAAGAGCATGTGACAACACAGGGAGGAGGCTGCCATCTACAAGCCCAGCAGAGAGGCCCTGGAAGAAACCAACCCTGTGGACAACCTGATCTCAGACTTCCAGCCTCCAGGACAGTGAGAAAATAAAATTCTTTTGTTTTAAGCCACCCAGTCTGTGGTATTTTGTTATGGCAGCCCTAGGAAACTCACACATCATCATTAGACATAGATGAAAGCTGCACCTTTGAGGGTCTGCCCCATGCCAAGACCTGGCAAAGCCACTCACCCAGGTGACTCATTAGAGGTTCTTTCAGTGCCATCAGAACAGGTCGACAGGACCAAACCCAGGACATTGTTACTTGTACCCAAGGCAGATGCAGAGCTGCCAAAATGACATTCCTCTAAGAGCTCTATCCCCCACCTTTCTCTTTAGTCTTTGCCAAGTGGAGAGTTCCCAGAAAGTTGTAGTAAAACGTATACTGGCTGCTGTTGGCAAAGATGAGCTGCTCCCAGTTTGGGAGCTACTGAATCAGGGCCTTAACCAAACATGAAATGACAGAACTGTTTCCAGCGGAGGATTAATTGAGCCAACTCAAGGCAAACACAACGTATTTTGGCATTGCTTTTGACAGATGGAAATAAAACAAACATTAGCAACCGGATTGCAGCTAACAATATGCAAAATTAAAGACAGTACCTTTTTAACTTTGTCGGAGAGCCCACTGGCTTTTCTTATAAAATCTGCAGAAGAAAAAAGACAGAGCTGTTAATCTCATTACGCAACCAGTTAGCACATGCAAACGAGGGGAATTAAAAGTCTTTGCATTCATGGGAGGAAACAGATATTTGACACATATATTTATTAAGGAGACTGGACTGGAAAATAGCACTGCCATATTAATCAGAAATGGTGTAGAAAATACTTAAATAATACAACAGAATGTGCACAGGCAGCATAAGCTGCTTAAAAATGGAAGCTAAGGTCTGAGTATTTTTTATTTAAAGGTTAAATTTTCAATTAATTTTTTTCAGCTTGTTGCCATCCCTTCCAAGCATCACTGTTAATTGCTATAAAACAATGTCTCTCCCTGTCTGAATTCTGGACATGAAGACCAGAACCTGTCAGCCATCTAATGGGCATCAGAGTATTGGGGGAGAAATCAAAATTACTGTGTAAAAGCTGAGCCAAAATGTCAAACTCTGAGAAGCCAACTGATCGGTTAAAAAATCCTGTTTTCATTTGTTTAGTGTCTTAATTGGTTTGTGCTCCTATAATAAAATACCTGAGTCTGGGTAATTTATATTAATAGGAATTTATTTATAATGGCATAACAATAGAACTAACAGAATAATAGAAATTTATTATTTATTTCTATTGCTAAACTCAAGATCAAGGTGCCAGCAGATTCAGTGTCTGGTGAGGGACAGGTCTCTGCTTCCAAGATGTGGCCTTGAGCACTGTGTCCTCACGTGGAGGAAGAGTAGAAGAGGATAAATCCACTTCCTCAAGCCCCTTTATAACTCTGCATATCTGCAGAAGACCAGGGTCTATTTGCACATCTGGAAACAGACTTCTCAGTGGAAATCTTACAGGCCAGGAGAGAATAGCATGATATATTCAAAGTGCTGAAGGAACAAAAACTCTTAGCCCTAGAATATTATATCCTGCAAAATATCCTTCAAACATGGAGGAGAAATAACAACTTTTCCAGATCAAAAAAAAAAAAAAAAACGGAGAGATTTCATCAACACCAGACCTTTCCTACAAGAAATGCTAAAAAGACTTCTTCCATTTAAAGAAAAGGATGTTAATGAGCAATAAGTGAGTCCCCTGGCGAGCGCAGGTGGGGCTACCAACTCTAGGCCTCCCGCACCCAAGGCCTGGCTAAGGTTTAGCCAACTTGTGAGTCAACGTGGATTGATGGGAAAATGCTGTCCTGGAAGGAATACACTTGAAGAATCATAACATTTGAGAACAAAATGGGAATTTAAGGTGATGAAGCCAAGGCCTGCATTTTAGAGATCAAAGAAAATGAATCCCAGAGGGGGAAGCAACTTGCTTCAAGGCCACAGAGCTGGGTGGAGTGGCAGATCCAAGCCTCCTTGCCTGGTGGATCTTCCACCATTAAAACCCAAACAAGGAACCGTGAGCAAAATACAGACAAGCCCCAGCTGCTTTCAGGAGAAAGAGATTTTCTTCACTCTCTCCTTCAGCCCCCTCCACTCTGCCTGTGGAGTGAGGTGCCACTTTGGCTTCTACTCTGTGTTTAGGGGGCTCAGGGGAACATCATGGATACCTGGACTCTGGCTCTGGCCTTGCTGTGTGTCTTGGGGTAAATTACATCACCTTTCTGGGTCTCAGGTTCTAAAATGGTGAGTGTGAAAAAACAATTCTAATGATGCACTGCCTGGTATACTCTCTAAACCAGGGGTTGGCAAACTAAGGGCCAAATCTGGCCCACCACCTGTTTTTATAAATAAAGCTTTATTGGAACACAGCCATACCCACTCATTAATGTGTTGTCTATGGCTGCTTTCATGCTACAATGGCAGAGTTTGGTAGATGCAACAGAGAAACCGCTGTGTGGCTCACCAAGCTTAAAATATTCACTATCTGGACCTTTACAGAAATGTTTGCTGATCCCTATAAAAGAACAGTCCCACTGTCTACTACCTCTGAGATACACACACCCCTATCATATATTTGTTTATTTCCTGGACCAGATAATTTTTCCACTGGGTGTTTGCTTTTTATAGGAAAACATTTCAAACCATAGAGCTAAATACAGAACCAAAATTCAATAAATGATATTCATATCCACTTAGTTTTAACAGATATTAATATTCAGTTAGATTTTACTTTTGTAAAATTCTGTATCATAGGAATCTATATTTATAAAGAATCTTGATTTCTCTTAGAATGTGGAGGAAAAGACACATGTGCATAGATGCACATGCATATACATAAATGACTTGAAAAATGCAGCCCTGCAGTAACATGATTGTCATCACTTGATTTTGACATCCCCAGCTCTGGTATTTCAGGTGAGTATCAAGGCCTTACTCATGAGATCCATAATCTAAATTGTAAGACAAGCATTTTTGCCAGACATTCAGAAAATAATTGTGAGTTTTTAAATTAAATATATGGTTTAACTGAATAGCAAAATTGTTAATTTTAGGTTATGAAAAAGCCATAATTGTCTTAACTAGCAATACTTGATGTACTGCTTAATCATTAATGTAAATAGGGCAAGATTTTAAAAAATATATAAAGCTTGAGATTGAGTTGAGTACCATTTTCCATTCATCCTTATCCTTAATCCACTTGGTAAAATCTCAATCTTAGGAATCAATATTAAGTGGAATGTCCTTTTATAACAATTATGTATTTCTTTTGTTAGGAAAAGCAAAAGCATTGAGACTTCTCTGGACTCCAGGGTTTGCACAACTTCATTTGAAATCATTCTGTTCCCCTGTGACCTGGCCCCAGCTCACATGAAACCAAGGACAGATTTTTGTTTCATCTTCTTCAGACATGACAAAAACTAAAAGAAAAGATTCTGCCCCTGTCATTTGGCTTCATAGACATCAACATTTGCTTTCTACAACCCTGGAATAGTTCTTCACTGTACTAATCATTCGTCTTTTGGGTGCTCTTGGAGGGTTTGTGTGTGTGTGTGTGTGTGTGTGTGTGTGTGTGTGTGTGTGTTCTAATCCTTTCTTTTTCTTCTTCCAATCAATAATTATGCTGGGTTGGTTATCAGACGAACATAAATTTTCATCAAGGGCTCTCCTTTGAAAAGTCTCCCTATCTAATATTCCTTTGATACAGAATTTGAAGTTAAAGATGTTTCTGCTAAGGCCAGACATTTTTTTCTTAAAAGACCAGGAAGTCTACGAGGTTAGCACATGGTTAAATAGTCTTCGGAATACATTCTTGAGACAGAGATACGCGTTAGTTTTATTACAGCTACTTTAGTTGTGCTAATGGCTCCACATGGCAAGGAGTGGGTACCATGGGCTTGGCAAAATTGAATGTCTCCATCTGTCTTCCCAGTTCTATGCTGAAGTGGGCATTTGTCTCACATAGGTGTTCCTCTCTCTGGATTAAAGGGACAATATTTCCAAGCTTTGGGATTTAATGTCTCTGCTTTAGCCTTCAGAACAGCTCTCCCTAAACTGCATGACACAGCTTCAACCACATATTATGCATCCTAATCCCCTCAAGCCAGGAGCCAGGAGTGTGCTAGATGCAGAACCAAGGGGACTTTGGAATGGTTAATAACGAAAGATTCTTAAATATACCGTAAATATCTATTACCAGGAAGATTAATAATGATAAGAATGTCCGTTTCTCAGTACAAGACTTTTCTCTCTTGATACTTAACCTGCTCACGTAGATGAGACTAAGCCATGCGCCTTAATGGGGAACTATTAAGACACCTATAATTAAAATGAGTTTTCTCTGAGTGCTCAAGGAAAATGAGGATTTTTTTTTCTCCTAACAATTGTGAAAACATAATAACAAAATAGCTACAGCAAATTTGAAAAGATAATAGCTCACTTAATTCTATCTCCCTCAAAAAGGCATAAAGGAATGGTTTTCATATAGGGTGGTCACACTTGGGAAGAACAGGGACATCTGAAGAATTTACTTAAAATGCAGGTCCCCAGGCCCTACTCACACAAATTCTATTTCTTGAGATTTGGGGTCAGGCTCAAGATTGTCCCTTTTAATAATGCCCCAGGCTATTTGGGTTTTGGTAGTCAAAAGACTAAGCTTTCAGAAATAGCAAGATACAATATTCCCCCCTTATCTTTAGGAGATACATTCCAAGACCTCCAGTGTATGCCTGAAATCTCAGATAGTACTAAATTCTATATACACTGTTTTTCCTATGCACACATACCTATGAAAAAATTTAATTTATAAATTAGGCACAATGAGAGATTAAGAGCAATAACTCATAATAAAATGGAACAATTATAACCATATGCCAATATCACTACTCCTGTGCTTTGGGGCCATTATCAAGTATAATAAGGGTTACTTGAACACAAGCAGTGTGATACCGCAGCAGGTGATCCGATTACCCAGACGGCTCCAAAATGACTAACGGGATACACTGGACAAAGGGATGGATAATGCACGTCCCAGGCGGGAGGGAGCAGGACAGCATGAGATCTCATCACACTACTTATAATGGTATGCAATTTAACACTTATGAATTGTTTATTTCTGGAATTTCTCCTTTTTTTCCTGTTCAGTCTCCATAGAGACTGTCAAAAATTGCCAATGTCCACCATATTTCAAGTTGTCATAGTGGGGTATTGGGGAAAAGTTTTCAATTAGTAATAATTGCACCCTGGATAAACATAATTGGCTATAATACTGCCACTGCACAGAGGTTGAAATGCTGCTTCCCCCTGCCCCCTTTGAGACTGGGTCTCACTCTATTGCCCAGTCTGGAGTGCAGTGGTGCGATCATAGCTCACTGCAAGCCCAAACTCCTGGCCTCGAGGGATGCTCCCACCTCAGCTTCCCAAGTAGCTGGGATTACAGGCGTGTGCCACCATGTCCAGCTAGCTTTTTGTTTGTTTGTTTTTTAATATTTTGTAGAGACAGGGTCTTGCTATATTGCTCAGGCTGGTCTTGAATGCCTAACCTCAATCGATCCTCCTGCTTCAGCCCCCCAAAGTGCTAGGATTATAGGTGTGAGTCTATGCACGCAGCTGAGTTTTCCATTCAATATTTTCAGACCTCAGTTGATCGCAGGTAACTGAAATCATGGAAAGTGAAACTGTGGACAAAGGGGGACTACTGTAACATGCTCAGGTCCAATTATTTTTCTTATAGAGTACATAGCTCCCAATCTTCTAACTCTGTGCTCTAACTTCTTGTTATTCACTGTATATTTATGTACACCACATATGTGGTTTCAAGCCTGGTGAAATTCAAGAGATCAGAATTTAAATCCCAAATCTTAAATGAATTTATTCAGATGTATTCTCATAACACCATTAACGGGCCATAGAGCAAGAGCATACATATAGCTCCTGCTGTGTGTTGCCATATTGCTTTACCCTAGTGTTAAGAAATTTGTATTTAAATCAGTAGATTAAGAGGACCCAATATTCACCATCATGTCACCAGCAATGTGTATTTGAATTTATTTTTACTTTGTTCTGCTAATTTAGTCAGTGAAAAATGGTATCCCGAGGTAGATTTACTTCATACTTCTTGCATTTCTGGTGAAGATTAATATGTTTCCTTGTGTTTCTTTCCTATTTATAAGCTTCCCAGAGACAGAGTGAAACATTTGAATCTCTCTTTGGGTTTAGGGCAAGGCTTATTTCTTCTTTCTTTATTGTCAAAGGAATGGATACTCAACAAAGAGGGAAAGCCAGGGATGGAGCAGGGACTATCACTTGATTCAGCATCCAAGGAGGATGCTCTCAGCCAACCTACCTTGTGTCCTGAAGGCCTTAGGGCAAAAACTTCTAGATGGGAGACAGGGAGGAGAAGTCAGGTTCCCTGGGAACGAAGGTCTGCATACAGGAGATTCTTGGGGCAGTTTCCTCAAGATCAAGACCTAGATAAAGGAGGTGAAGGACTCTGGAGCTGGCAGAGGTGTTTAACAGTTACCATCTCAGCAATGACCCTGGGGAGCTCTAGAGCTGGGACGATCTTTCCTTGCTGTCTTGTTTTGAGGCAAAGGCCTTTCTTCCCAATTGTGGGGACTGGTCATTTGATGTAGCTGCCCCAAGGAAGGGACTGTGAGTTTGGGTGAGGCAACTCTCTTCAGCTAAAGGCAAAGCTTGGGGATGCACTCAGCTGAGAACTGGCAGCCACCAACACTACCAGCAGCAGGTGGGATAAGAGCCTCAGTCCTAAAGAGCGAATCTAGGCAATGCACCACAGCCTTCTCTACAGAAGGAATCTGATGTTTATTGAGATGCTATAGTTTCTTTAAAGAATGCTCTTATTTTAGCTATCTACTAATGTATAACAAACCACTCCAAAACCTAGTGGCTTAAAACAACAGCAGACATTTAAATTTTGTTCATGTTTTTCGAAAACTGGGCTGTGCTCAGCTGGGCAGTTCTTCTACTGGTCTCGCTGGAGTTAGCCAGCTGGGGAGGCATATGTGGGCTGGGCTTAGCTGGAACAATGGGATAGCTAGGCTGCTCTTCTTCTCTCCAAGGAGTCTCAGGACCTCTTCTCTCAATGTGACCTGGTCACCGGCAGGTAACCCCGTCACGTGATCTCTCCAGCAAAGCAACTGGTTTTCTTACATGGAGACTTGGGACCAGGTCCCAGCCTAAGCATTTAGAATAGGGTTTCTCATCACAGCATTATTGATATTTTGGGCTGGATAGTTATTTTTTGGTAGGTAGATACCCATCCTGTGCATTATAGAATATTTAGCAATGTCCCTGGCCTTCACTCACTAGCTGCCAATAGTTCCCCAGTTGGGATAATATTCCAACTTCTGCAGTTGAAGTAATAAAAAAAAAAAGTCTCTCAACATTAATAAATGTCCCCTTAAGGGAAAAAAATCAGCTAAGAATCACTGCTTTAGGAGAACTTATACTTTAGTACTCTTGGAAGTCCTACCACTTGCTATTAATTAAGACAAGCAATAAACACACAAGAGTCAAGGTTCATCAGGGCCCACCAATGTAACAGACTACTGAGGTTCTATGAGGTTCACATTACCATCCCCATATTATAATGTGGACCTAAGGTCCCTTCTTTGAAGGACACACAGAAAGTTTCAAGGCCAACATTTGAACCCAGCTCTGCCTGTGGCAAAGCCCATACTCTCTCCACTACTTTGAGCTGCCTAAAGCAGGTTTCAAAAGGTTACTTTTAGAAATGAACTACCCTCAATCTCCTATAAAAACATTTTAGAGAAAAGAGAGAAGCTTTAATCAGGCTTAGTTATGGTTAATAAAGAAAACGTTAATCATTTGAAGTGCTATTTTGGAGCTCATGAAACTGAAATGGAGCGCAAAATGAAATGTTCATTTATTTCTGAGGGGTTTATTTTGTTGTTAACATTCAATCACTCAATCCTCTGCCTTACTTATAAAGTTTGAGGGAAATAACACTATTAAAAAAAATACATAGGGGTTCTCTGAACGATACAAGTAGCAGCCTCCTTCTGTTAGAGATGCAGGGGTCCTGGGTTGTGAATCCTAGGTAGGACCAGGACATCCCATAGGATGCTTCACCCACCAGGGCAGGATTCTTTCAAAGGTGCTCACACCAGTTTTTCCTATGAGAACTGTAGCCTCTTATGAGACCCCAGCTTTCTGTCAGAGTATGAAATGCCTGGATTTAAAGTTTAGTTCCACCATGCACTGGCTCCATGGCTATTGGTGGGTCATTTAAATTTCCAGAGCCTCAGTTTCTTTATCTGTACATTAGGTGAAAGAAATAACTTCTACCCTGTTTGATTTGTGTTGAGGAAATGAAACAACACATGTGCATTTGGTGCCTTTACTGTCGGTTCCAGAGAAAGGAGGTATCAGGTGCCTGCAAGACACCACCAAGAGATGGTCATTGGCAGTTTAGCTCAAGTCTTCTCTTTGTCAGGAAGTCTCTTTGTTAGACTTCCTAATGTAGGAGAAAGAGCTGCCAGAAGAGTGGAGGACCTTCCATCATCACCATGGCTTGTGGACCCTCTGCCCCCTCCTCTCCCACCCATCAAACACATAAAGGGCAGAAATGAAGCAGGGATAATGTTCCTCCTCCACTCCACTCCCACTGTACCAGACAAGCAATGGAAATCAGAAAGAAAGAAAAGAACAGAACAGAGTAAACACCATAAGTCAATTGTCATCCATTATTCGGTCTAGTCCCACTACTTCCAAAGTGTTTCTCCAAACACAGTCTGTGAGTTCTTCTCCATATTGTATTTATTACATTTTTTTAATAGAGAAAACTCTCTTATCTGAAATGCTTAGGAACTGGATGTTCTGGTCAACTGAATGTTCTATTTAATCAGAAGGCATCTGATATTGTATGCATGGAATTCCAGTTTTCAACTTTGGAACATGGCAACAGGTTTTTTGAACAAAGTTTTAATCAAACATAATTAATATTCATCTGAGGGTTTGTAAAGCATGATAGGCTTTTGTATTGCCCCCAGGGTAGAACAAGAAACATCCATTTTACAAGACTTATAAAGGTAAAAATGTAGATTATTGGAGTTTTCTCATTTATGTAGAGAAAATGACATGGACTTCCTTCACAGCCAAACAGATCTGAGTTCAATCCTGGCTCTAGATTTACAAGCTGGATGTACTTGGGCAAGTTAATCGCTATGAGCTTTAGTTTTTAATCTGTAAATTTGATATAATGGCATTGCTTTAAGGAAGTAATCAGATCATGATTGTAAAGCCCTTTGCACAATGCCTGCCTTATAGTAAGTATTCAATCAAGTCACCTTTATTTTGCCAATTCTCCTCTTTTGGATTCTATGTCAGCTACATGAAAAGTAAACGTTCAGATAAAGAGCCAGGGAAGACTATAGAACATCTAACTGTTCTCACGTAGGAGATGTTGACAAAGTACGCAATGGAGGGTTAGGTTATGAGGAGGTGATTTGCATTTCTGCAGTGCACACTATGCACAACCATCTCACATAATCATCACGGTCATCCTATGGTTATGAACACAGGCTGATTCGAGTTGCCTATTCAGGACGCCAGGCTTACTTGTGAGTAAAATTTCTCAAGCGCATACTTAGGAAAACTGCTGTTTGGATGAGAGATTCTGATAGTTGCAAGGTCAGACGTGTATCTCCAGTGCTTTGGTTAGAGTTCTTGCAGTTCAGCCCCAAAGGGCCTTCCTGCAGTGAGTTAGGGACAGGCATTATAGAGCTCTCACTTCTGCCTCCTCATATTGTCCCCAAGACATACAGTGGCTTTTCTCTGTCATCAGTCACCGTTGGGCATCTAAATGCACAACTGTTTCTAAGAGGTTTTGCCTCAGACACCGAACCTAATCATCAAATCAGGTTTTATTTGGTGAGTTATTTCTAAATGATGGCAAAAGGCCACATTTGCTTGGTAGGCCATTGTTCATCTCATTATTAATGTGTCTCAATTTCAATTAGGTCAACTGGTGATGGATCTCAGTGCAGACAGGTGGACTCCTAAGCAAGGATCCCCTTGCGGTTGTCTCAACCACCAAAGGATTTTTCCAGTACAATTTGCTTGTGTGAGCTGGCACAGCTGTCCAGGGAGCACTGAGGAAGCAGCAAGTTGCCTTGAAGTGTGAACAGAAAAGCTTCATGGGCATCAATGATGCAGGAAACACTTGGGCAAGAAGAAACAGGTCCATGCTAGGTGGTGCTAGGGGCCGCCTCCCTGGAGCCCCCCAAAGATGCAAAGTAAATGTTAGGAGGACATGCGGTTTCTCAAGAGCCAAAAATGGAGATGGCTTTTCTTTTGGAAGACTTGCTCCAGTGGAGTCTACTGCGTTCCCATTTCCTCTGCGGGGTGCACCTGCCCAGGTACTAGGATGGTGAGGGAGTGGGAGCCAATGCCGTTCCCACAGCGCTGGAAGCAGGGAAGGGAAAAGATCTGAGAAAAACAGCCTATGTCCTGCTGGGTTAAACACAACCTCTTGCAGTCAGGCTAGAGAGTAAAAGAGCAGGAAGGAGTGGAATTTTCAAGCCACCAGGTCTGTCTGCAGCTCCCTACCCCATTCAAGACGAGGCGCTAGTGCATCAGTGGGCATGGACTCATAACCCAGTGTTCACTGTTTCCTTTTGGCCTCTGCCTCCTTCCAGGTACATGACTTTGGGTCTCTGTTTCATCAGATTGAAATGCGGGTAAGACTACTAACCTTGTATGGTGGCTGTGAAGTTAAATGGAATGACACAGATAAGAATGCGGTACATAATGGTACTTCTGAAATTATCCTTTCCTTTTCTCTCTAATGTCCTTCCTTTGGTTCCAAAGCCTTGTCCAACTGTGGGTAGTTTTCTACTAACATCCCACGTCCCTTTCTCCCCAAAAACAGAACACTGATTTTATTCGGGGGCTGCCAGGAACCTAGCTGAAAGATTACATCTGCTCACCTGCTTGCAGAGAAGGGTCACCAATGAGACATGAGCAGAATCTATTGGGTGGGGTTTTGGGGAAAGCACCCTTCAATTCTTGACTCCCCTTTCTCTATCCAGGAACCATTCCTGAGCTCAGATGGACCTGGCACATGCCCAGGGCCAGGGAGATGTTCTCTGACTAGACAGGAAAAATAAAAATAGAGATAATTTACACTTATACGTGTTTGCCATACGCCTATCAATACGCTAAGGCCTTTATTTGTTTAATTTAATGCTCAAAAGGACCCTACATAATGTTTTCTATTAACGTTTATTTACAAATTGGGAACCTAAGGTACACGATCCGTGAAACAAAGATAGGTAGGCATGAGTGAGTGCACGAATGAGTGAGCGAGTCAATGTTTGAATGGCAGGGACCACTGGAATTCAAGGAGGAAGACCGTGGTGGACAGTAGGTGTATCAGATTCCTATTGCCGCTGTAACAAATTATCACCAACGTGGTAGCTTCTGACAACACAAATTTACCATCATACAGTTCTATAGGTTAGAAGTCCAACACAGGTCTCACTGGGATAAAATGATAAAATAAAGGTATCAGAAGGGCTGTGTTCCTTTTTGGGGGGCTCTAAGGGAGAATCTGTTTCTTTGTTTTCTCTAGTTTCTGAAGGCTGCCCACATTCCTTAGCTCATGGCCGCTTCCTCCATCACCAAAGCCAGCATGTGACAAAGTAGCAAATGTAGGAAACCATGTTTGCTCATTCTGCCTGCCCGCAGAATTTCCCAAAGCCCCTGACTCAGTCAATGAGCTCAGCCCTCTTGAAGAATGCCCTGAAGACACAATGGATGAGCAGAATAGGGCACAGTTTCCCATGTCTCTTGCCTGAGTCACTGCATTTTCAGAAAGAATAAGTTCCAAGATCCTAGCCCTTGCTTCTTCCTGTATATAAAATAACATTCAACATTAATCAATAACATTAATAATCCTGCCCCTGTAAATCTATAACCAGAGGTACCCTGGCACTAAAACCTTGATGAGATTTTGCTCTAATAGAACATCTGAGCACATCTGATGTAACTTCTGAGCACATACAGAGCTGCCACCAGCTGCACGTAAGCTGTGGGCTGAAACACTCCTTTGGAGCAGTCTAACAGAAACTCTCTGAAAAACCCTCATGGGTTGCATTCCTCACTAAGCTTTCTGAATAAAACTAACTTTAATCTTTAAAAGCCTGGTTTTTCTTTAGTTGACACCAGCAACATCGAACCAAGCCTTTCTCCTGCTGCTATAATACCATGTCTCTGTGGTCTCTTCCTCTCTCAAGGACCTTATGATCACATTGAATCCACTCAGATCATCCAGGATAATCTCCCTCTCTTAAGCACAGCTGATTAGCAGCCTTAATTCCATCCACAATTTTAATCTCCCTTTGCTATGTGAGGTAACATATTTACAAGTTCTAGAAATTGAGATGTGAACATCTTTGGGGGCCCTTATCCTGCCTCCCATGTGGGTCTGTTTCTGCAGAGATTGCTCATCATTTCTAGGGACATTTTTGCAATAGAAGTAGCTGCAGCATGTCCCTCACTCAATGGCAGTGTCAGATCTCTGTCCAAAGATTGCAGGAAGACGAGATCCATGCAGCTTATTTTACTGGCATGGCACTGTGGGTGCAGCTGTGTCACAGCATCCCATGCTGCCATCCCCTGATGTGGACTCCCAGGCAGCAATTTGGGGAAAGGACAAGGGTAACACTTCCCATCACACCCAGTGACAATTTGAGGGCTGCAGGGATTTCCTCACCTTATCCTCAGTGGACATTGGCCATGTGGAATTGATTTTCAGAAAGTTCAGGAGAAGAAAGGGAAGGGAGAGCATTTGTCGAGCCAGGGTCAGTCTCTTCCTATTCACTTTCCCACTGCATGTCGTTAATCAGACATGAGATTTGGGTCTCGAAGTGGGACACCGATATCCTGAGAAGGAGGGAAGCTAGCCCCAGGTGACCCAACTACTAAGTGACAAAGCAGAAACAAGGATCTGAGATCTTCTACCCAGCTGACCCCTGAGCAAATGTGTTCAGTCACCAGTCCCCATGGTCAGACCTCTCTTTGGGCCACTGCCTCTGAAGCCAGAGCACCCCCGTGATGCCCTACGCATGCTTACATCCTTTCTCTCTCTCCGCCTCCAGGAAGCAAGCTCCATCACCCCACCAAAGTACCCATTTGAAATCTTGTCCTTCCTGTTGTCCAGGTCAGTATCAGCCACTCCGTGTTGACCTCCATCATCTCCATGGTGGGTCTCTTGCACTTGACCTTGGGCTCCTGAAGGACAACTACCATTCCATTGTCCTTTACCTCCCCGCCACTACTTCTGCTCCTTCCAGGATATCTTCGTCATTATAGACTAACTCAAAATCTTTGCTGTTTAAAAGACAGTTGGATGCTTTGAGTTGACCCTACTCAACGAATAATTTTCTCTTAATATTTCACCTTAGTGCAGCAGCCCCAGAGCAAATGAGCTACATTTCCCTCAATACGTCAATGATTTTTTTAAGTTATTTTTTAGGGACCCTCTATGTCCCTACTCACATTCCTATACAAGAATGCTTTGCAAGAACTACCTCACTTCTCCGCAATGAAAAAGCCAAAGATAAATTAATTGGTCCTTGAGCCATTGTTGATGCTTCCACAAGGTGAACTACTCAAGGTAGCAACACATTTGTGAGGCTAAAAGGCAACTTCCTCACCCCCATGCTCTGTCCACCAAAAACCCAAGGAGCTGATGGAGGTTTTATGCCCAGCTGAGCATTGCTAAACACTATTGTTTGAACAGAAACACTCACAAGTCAAATCTCAGAGATAAACAGATAATTACAATTAATCTCTTCTAACTTCCATCTTCCCCCCCCACCCCCACCCCCGCTTACCTAGCACACTGGAAGTAAACTTCACTCATTCTTTCCAGGGTCCTGGGGGGACGGGAGTGAGGGCTACCATGCTGCCTGGAGGGCTCTCCAGATAAAAAGATTGTATCTCCATTTTATAGATGGATAGACTAAGAACAGACAAGGCACATGTTTCCAGAGTTGCTAGGGCAGCAGGAACACCTATTAGCACTCCATTTCTGCACAGCAAGTAGAACTAAACCAAAAGAAGACACCTGAGGACTGGTGAGCACAGAACTAATCTAAAAGGCTTTATTCATCTTGCATGAACCTGACTTTGGAAAGCCACACTTAGCACCTACTATATACTAAGAACTGAGGTGGGCCGTTCCACATTTCATTTCATCTTCACAACAACCCTGTGTTTTATAAATCCCATTTCATAGCTGAAAAATGTCAGACCCAAGGCAGTACAGTTACTCGCCTGAGGCTCCTCCATGCGGGAAGAGACAAAACCAAAATTTGAACACAGTTATTTATTCATTCTGATTCATTCTTCAACGAATATTTATTATAGAATGACCTCGCATCAGGCACTTTGCCCATAAACAAGCCAGGCCATTGGAAAAAGGCAGAGTCCCTGCAGGGCTAGGCTTTGATCTGAAACTGGCCTGTTAAGTCCTAACCAGATGGCACATGCTGAGTAGCTGGGGCCAGGTCCAAGGAGGAGCCCATGCCCTGGAAAAATCTCTCTCATTCTGGCATTATCCTCCTTCCTAGGGTGAAGGTAATTATAAGATCACTAAATACAATTTTGCAACAAGACACTCCATTTCTCCCAAGCCTTGGAGGAATGTGCCAGTAGATCACACTAGTTCACAGCCATTTCTTCAGGACAGACCAGAGCAGGTATGGCCAGAAGCCAGTTGGTCAAGTTGGGTAGAGTGCCGCCCAGACTCAGAGTACAACTCCAAGGGTTCAAGTACTAACTCTGACACCGCCTTGATTTACAAAAGTCATGTCACCTCTCAGAGGTTCTATTTCCCATAATGTCAAATAGTAATTCCTTCCTTGCAGACTTATGGTGAAAATCAAAGATGACATGTCTAACATATAGTAGGTGCTTTTGAAGAAAAGTAAAAAATCTACCAGGGCTGGCTGGGTAACATGGGAAGCTTGCAGAGAGAGACAGAACAAAGCAGTTGGAAGAGAAACCAGGAGAGACTGGAATATGTCAGCCTGACAAAGGCAAGTGGCAGCAACTGTGTCCCCAGTGCCTAGAAGATAGTCTGCTATATACTATCATTTTAATAAACACTTGTTAAATTCAGGAATGAATGAAAATTGGTCACTGTCATGGCAGTACAAGAAAGCGCCAATGGTGGATAACATGGTGGACAAAACCCGAATCCTGGGATCATGAGTCTGGTGTCAACACATGGATAGATAAAGAGAGAAAGGCTATTATCCCTTCAGATCCCAATTCTGGAGGAAGACAGAGTCTTGATCTCAAAGAGGAAGAAAGCACCTGATTTCTAGCTAAGGGTCACTTGATTCATACCATTTGCTAGGATGAGTGGGTGGGAATCCTTGGAACTCCGACTCACCCTGGACAAGCCCGCTAGGGCCAAGGACCATGTCACACATGCCTCATGTTTGGAATCCTTTTCCTGGAATTTCTGGACCACTTTGGCAGAAAGAAAATGATATCCAAAGACCCAAAATGCAACCAAAAGTGTTGCACAGAGAAAGATGGTAGAACAGTTGTGGGCCAGTCCACGAAGGAACTATTATCGTTAATGCATGGGACATCTTTTGACATGTCCCAGGGTTGGAAGACCAATATCCTTTGGGAAAGAAACTAGGAGGAATCCCCAATAAGGAGTGAGCTCGCCCAACTCTAAACAAGATCACCTCCTCCCTCCATACTGTGTTCTGTTCCCGTGGGATGCAGCAGATGTCAAAACCACCCACACATAATTCCAGACCCAGGGAGAAACCAAGTCTGGGACACACAGTTAATAGCCCAAGGAACACATGCTCCAGTAGAAAGCAGGATTCTCTACAATATCCCCTTTCTCCCTCTTCCTCCCCATGCACCCCTTTGTGTCTTTGCTTTTGCTACTCTCTCATTCAGAAATGTCCTTCCTCTATTTTTGTTTTCTAGATTTCAATTCAGTCTTTAAGACAACTGTGTGTCACCTCCCAGTGGAGTCTCCTCTGTCTCCCCATGCAAAGTCAATGTGGCCCTTCTCTGTGCACTGGCTGCTGGCTCATGTTGGGAAGAGGACACTCAAAAAAGGCAAGTTCTGTTCAGGCAGGAATGGCAATACTTAGGGCTATATGCCAGGGCCCAGCTCAGTACCTGGTGCACAGTAGGTACCCAGTGGTTAAATGAGTCTATCGGGCAAGGGCACTCCTGCCTAGAAGACACAGGTGCTGTTGTGGGCCCAGGAGCCGAGCTCAGACCTTCTGTCTTCTAGTAGAGCATCCTTACTCATCACTCTAGTTCAGAATGGACTAAATAATAAGTGCTTATTCTTCCTGTTTTTTTTTTATCAAAGCCCAATTATTTTCCAGATATAGTCCTAAAGATCAGAATTATTAAAAAATAAATAAATAAATAAAACAAAACAAAATGGCCATTTCAGAGAACAACAAACTCTGAGGAGGGCCATCGATCCCCAGAAAGTCCAAGTGAGGTGGGGCCTCAGAGTTCATCTCATCCTCCTCCTCCATTGACTCCAAAGCCCCTTGTTCAGCAGGGCCAGGGCAAGGCATCCCATCTATCAGCTAAATTCCTCTGGGGACAGCACGCTCATCACCTGCCTCCATAAGCAACCCCTCAACTTCTGTAGCCATAAAAAAAAAATTGCTGCTATGTTTTCAGCCCTTGCCACACACCTTCTCTGCCACAGATACCTACCCTGCTCCTTGTTTGGAAAAACAATTTTTGGCAGTGAGGTATGATCATTCCCATTTCTCTAGATGTAGACACTGAAGTTGAAAGGTGTTCAAAATTTTACCTGGTCCTGGAGCTAAGACATAACCTGACCACAAAATAGACCCCTTGTTTCTCCAAAGCCTTTGTGTTTCATCTGCATGACTCTCTATGATAAAAGAAATGTATGTATTACTATTTCATCTCTGCCCCTATTTCCTGGCACACAGCACAATCCCTTGGAATTTCCAAAGTGAGAGGTGTCTTTTGCATGCTAATGAGATGACTAGTGGCTGGGGGATCTTGGGTAGCTTCCGCATCAGGGCTGGCTGTCAGGAAGACCAAGCATATGAATAGAGGGTTGAAACTTTCAGTTCTACCACCCTCCCATAGCCCCCAACCCCATCCCCCAGTCTCCTGGGAAAAGAGAGAAGGAACTGAAGGTTGAGTCAATTACCAATGGCTAACAATTTAATCAACCATCATGTCTCACAAGATGGGGCAGCTCAGGCAGAAGGGGCCAAGACAAGTTGGCTTCCTCACTGACAGCCTCCACTGAGCTCAGCAGGTGCCTGGACTAGGCAATTACACACATTCTGAATTCTGGAAAGCTGAGGCTGAGGCTGCTGGCCTACATCATGCCTTGGCCAGGCCCGGGTGGCCTCAGAACCTCAGCTGGACAGCACTTGGGGAAGCCAGCCAGCCCCCACCCCTGCCTTGATATCAGGCCCGAGCTTGGTGACATATGCCCATCATCACCCTCCTCTGCCTGGGCTCCCATTCGTGTCTGAAATATTATCAGGATCCAGCATGAGTTATGACAGGCTACAATTAATTAATTAATCAGTTATACTCTATCAGCAAGTGCAAACCAGGAATGTTAAATAAACAAATTAAAGGCTGTGTTTCACTAAAGCTCAACCCAATGAAATAATAATGAGGAAAAGTTAACTGCTCTGAACAGGAGGAAGAACATAATAAGAGAATATACCCATGCAGTAATATCTTAGAAAAATGCAGAGAGGATACTGCTGCAAAGGCAGTGACTATAGCCCAGCCCCTTCGGCCCCACGCTCTGCTCAGGCAAAGTGGCAGGAATGCAGCAAGTACTGCAGAAAGAGCAGAGCTCTGTGGTCGGACAAAATTGGACTTGAAGTCCAGCTTGGCTGCTTATCAGCAAAAATCCATCCCAACTTTGCCACTTATCAGTAAGTCCATTAACTGCTTTGAGCCTTGGTTACCTAACCTGTTGAAAGGAAGAAGAGGAGCAAGAAAATACCATAGCGGTCGTTTTTCTTTATTTGTTTGGCTGTTTTTGTTTTTGTTTTTGTTTTTTTTTTAATGCCAGGCCCAAAAGCACTTTTTCAGACACACTTATGGAGCTGGGCCAGGGTCCTTCTCAAGTTGCAGGAGGGTGGCTTTGCTCAGGCAGGCCAGTGGACTGAGAGGTTAATGCCCCTGGGGGCGGCTCTCAACCAAAGGTGAGTGGGAGTCGGTGGATCAAGACCCCAGTTCATCACACTACGGTGGGACAGGTCCGAAGTCTCTGAGGACCCAGTGGGACTGAGCCCTCGTGCACAGCGCCTGCTGTCTCAGACATGCTGTGATGTCTCCCTCCCCTTGCCTGTCTCGCTTTCCATCTCCCAACGGTGCTTTCCTGATCAAATCAACCTCCCAAATCAACCCCCTGAGTTCAAAGTCTGCTGGTAGGAGAACCCAGCCTAAGACACATTCCTTAAACAGCTTTCATGAGTTATATTCAAGTGTTCTGTCCCTTCGTCTTTCAGCTACTCTTTAGCCCCAATTCATAGTCACCACAGGGGCTTTCACCTTCTCCAAGGATAATGGGCCCATTTATCGCCCTGGTAGCATAGCTTGGGAGAACTTGCCTTTCTGACTGTTCATCTGTTCAGCAAATATCTGCCGACAGCCTCTATGTGAACAGCCTCCCAGGCCGGTTCTGAGGACTGGGGATCCAACCAGGAGTGACACACACAGATATCACTTGAATTGACAGGAGATGCACAGGTACAACTAGAGCATGACATAGAGGCAGGAAAAGCCACTCTCACAGCATAGGACGAGATGAGGGCTTCTGGTTCTAGGCTTGGAATTCTCCTGGCCAGGTGCAGCCAGCAGGACCCTCAACCTCCTTAGCTGCAAAGTGAAGATGTTGAAATCTCTAGTCAATAGTAAGCTCTGGAATCTTTGAGAAACCAGGTCCATCATTCTCTGGGAATCTGTGGTTACTCATCCTGGAATTGATATCTGAGCAGTTTTCTATTATTGTTGTTGGATAATAACATTCTTTCCCAAGGCTTTATCTATACAGACCTGCATCTAGGGCCCTCCTAAAAGCTCTCTATTTTTTCTCTTCTGGGACCTTCTGTTTGGAACCTGAACGTAGCCCCAGAGAAGTCCCCTCCCTCTTATCTGGGGCAGCAGCATCTTAACTTTCCCCTAATGACACCATCATGCTGGTACCTTGTGGGATTTTTGTGAGCCCCTCCAGGTGGAAGCTCAGACCACATTCTGGCAAAAACAGGCAGATGGAGCTTCTAAAAGCCAAGGAGAAAAGGCTCCAGAGAATGTTCTAGAACTTCAAGAAGAGGAAGCAAGAGGGTGAGAGCTACCTCATGTGACACAGGCAGTCCCACACTTCCCTTCACCCCCACCAGGACTTTGAGAGATGGAAGGGAGAACCCTGGCTCACAGGAGGGTTAGGAGAGCAGAATTGTTGATCAATGAGATAATTTGAACAAAAGCCCAGAGCAGCGGGAAGGACAGGGTCTCACAGGTGCTGCTCTGAATCTGGAAAGGAGTCGTGACCTTTCCTTTCCCCTCTCTGTAACTACTGAGTGGTTTGCACCTGCCAGGTTGATGACATGACTAAGCATTACACAGAACAATTTGTTACCTGACATCATGGACATCTCAGGCCTTCTACCAGGGGCTGGTGCATAGCAGATACTTAAAATTATTTGCAAAGGTCACCCTCACTGTTTTTAAATCTCTTTTCAAATCTCTTTTCTACATTGGATGGAGAATGAACGGGGCAAAGCTGTCATGGCCCTAGAATTGCAGAATTTCAAAAGTACATTAGGAGCGGAAAAGTTGATTTTCCTCTGGTGTTCCCAGGACCGTCCCCAAACTTGGTTTGCCTGGTTCTCTTGAACGCCAGGCTAAGCATCCCTGCATGCTTCCATGGCTCCTCATAGGATGAGGTGGCCACACCCTGGGTCCTCTCCACTCAGGTCTGGTGATTTTGAACTTCTGCTACCTGCAAAGCCTGCAGAGCCACCTGCAAACACAGATGCCCCAACACACCCCAGAGAGCTTGATGAAGTAGGTCTGAGCTGGAGCTCGGGGTCTGTTAAAGTCCCACAAGGACCAGCAGGTCTGAGGACTGGTGCTCTGTCTGGTCCCTTATGTCTCAGCTGAGTTCCCCACAGACTTTGAAAACCCTGGTTTACCTAGAGGGTCTGATCAGTGGTGTTGGTATCCTCCTTACAAAAGTCAAAGGGCATATCACATCTCCAGGGCCATGAAGGTTTCTGATTAGAAATTTCCTCCAGGTAGAAATCACAGCTAAGCAAGTTGGTTGCACCAGTATTAATTAGTATAACAAAAACCAACGTTAAAAGGATAACCTCACAGTCTAGGAAGTTTGCCAGAATCTCTCTCAGTCCATTCAAATTGTCGTTATTTAACTTCAACAATTTTATCTACAACAATTTCAATAAAACTGATGAGGCTATTAAAATGGGACATTAAGTTGGATTTTCCTTATTGCAAAGGAATGGGATTTAGAAACCCAGTGAAGGAATTTTCAGCAAATTTCTATTTTAACAAAAAGGAGGAACTGATGAAATAAAAGTTGAAGTAATGATACAAAGCTTGCAGTTAGATCGAGGTTAAAAATCAGGTCCTGACATCTCCTAAACACCACTATCTTGGGCAAATCCCTTAATGTCCCCGATCCTAATGTCTACTTTAATAAAATGAGGAGAAGTCTACTCCTTCCTTCCCACCTGAGTGGTGGGAGGAAAATACTCACCTAAACTTCCTGGAACATGGTTGGTCCTCAATAAATACTTGCTTAAAATAAGATTATTTCTTCTGTTGAGAAGTCTGCAGCCCAGTAGGAGGGAAAAGTCAAACACAGAAATTATGACCAAAGGGAGTGAAATATGAAGGTAATTAGGAAGGTCAGCAGAAGAAAATAGGGAAGGAGGGAAGAGTTCAGGAAGAAGGAAATAACTGAGCTTGGTCTTGAGGGTGAATACAGTAGCATTGCAACATTTAAGATCAGAGAGAAAAAGCAAGCCTGGTAGAAGGATTGCAAAGGTGCCCAGGGTTAGCGATGTGTATGGACTGGCCAATTACACAAGCCCTGAGGTGTCAGCAATAAGTGGGGAGACTCTATGCTGATGGAGAAAGCAACTCAGGATGCACTTATTTCCCCACAAGGATAAACAGCAGCATCCTAGCAGAGGAGGAGATTTTGTCTCCAAGTCCAGCTAGGAATTGAGGAGCTCAGACAGTCATGCCTTCTCTGCAACCAGCCCGGGGCAGGGGGCATTCCAAAGCCTAAGTATGATAGCTGTGGGCTACTTTATGAGGCAAAGAGGGCCAGAACAAGGAGGCTCAGAGAGCCAGGAGGCAACGAGCACAGCTCAGACAAATGGACTTCACCAACACCTGTCCAGAAAACACCCAGCAAGTAGAGAAAATCGGAGCCAGCCAATGGATGTGATGCATGAGGCATTCTATTTTTATGCAACATATGCTATTTACATCTGCTTATGGAAAGGGAGACTCCAGGGGTATGGAGAATGGGTTTTATATAGTTTGGGGTTGTTCAACATTTTCTAAGAAGATGAGTTGCCTCAGCATTTGCATGAAAATGCTGTCTGTCTTTTTTGCATGAAATGGCACCTGTTACCCAGCGAGGAGGCTGTGACCAGCAGTACCTTGGCCCGGCATTCTGAAACTGTGTCCAGTAGATCTTCAGAACCCTAGAGTCCTGCCAGATGGTCCCAGTTACAAGTCTCTGAAGTCAAAATTCTCTGAAAAAGGCTGAGCCAAACTTTCTTTGTGGCAAGGGGACTTGAGAGAGGTGGAGATGCTGACACACATTAAGAATCCGCAGAAAAGAAGAGTATGAAGTGCCACCCAAGGTCACGTCACCGTACCTAACCCCCCTACACACACACAGTCACAACGTTTTTATCTAGGAGGCCCCCTGAACAGCTGCCAGTGGGGATCCACAGAGCAGTTTTGGATGGATGGGGATTGCATTATAAAGGCACAAAAGGACAAATGTATTATTCCACTTAGTTAAGGTACCCGGAAGAGTCAAATTCATAGAGATAGAAAGAACTGTGGTTACCATGGACTGCAGAGATTGGACGTTTAATGGGTACAGAGTTTCAGCTTAGGAAGATGAAAAAACCCTAGAGATTAATGGTGGTGATGGTGCACAACATTGTGAAGTCCTTATGACCATTGAATTTTAAAATGCCACTTCAAAATGGTTAAAATGGTAAGCTTTATCTATGTATATTTTATAACAATTAAAAAAGAAAACACTAAGTGAGGCATTTTTCTGGGGTAATAATTATAGCCCAGCCACTATATAGCTAGTGCTTATGCAGGGTGAGTGACGCCCCATAACAGGGGCATTATTAGCCCCATATACAGATGTGGAAGCTGACACTCCTGGGTACACTGTGATTTGCCAAAGCCACACATTGATGGAGCCCAGGATTGAATCTGTTTTCTGATTTCAAATCTACAAAGGTCCATGTTGTTGACATCAGTGTGGATCACATCCCCCAATGCCCCCTTCCTGGGGAAGGATCTGGGGCCATGTCAACTTACCAGTCTCAAAGGAGAGGAACGTGATGAGAAAACTTGTGGGAATCCTGTGGTTTTTGACAAAACCCAACGCAGGTTTTCTCAGTTCACACTTAGCAAGAGAAAGAAGATACTCATTTTCCCAAACATTAAATGTTGATGAAGCGGGACAGCTGTGCACGCAGAACAGCACGCATTAGCAATTGCAGAGAAAGAAAGCCCAGTGAGGGACATTGGAGGCTGCCTTCCAGTCGGTGGAAACTTTCTCCCAACTCGGCAGCCAATGGGAAGTTGAGCAGAGGCCCCCAGTGGGCCTCTCCGGGCTGGGGGTCTCTCTGGAAGCACAAGCCCAGGAGACTCCACAGCCCCTGGCTCTGTGATTGCCAATCTGCTCCAAGCCAGCCGGGAGGCCTGGGATTCGCCAGCAGCTGGCGGTGCAGCAGCGCACGGTGGGAAACAAGTTGCCAGTCTTGGCATCCTCACTCATATTGAATCCAGAAAACGAAGCAAGAGAAAGAAGCTGCTCCTGCTCTTCCTGTACCCCAGAATCTAAGCAAGGCCCGGGGCAGGGGTTAATCAGTCCTGCTAAGGTGAAAACAGCAACAACAGCAGGTAAGCTTCCTTAAGGTCCTACTGTGCGCAATGCTCCAAGCTGGCATTAGCCCTTCCAGCCTCCCAACCAACCTGTGAGCAGGGCACTAGGATCCACCTGAATTCAGAATCTGGAGATCGAGGCTCAGAGAGGTTAAGGGGCTCATCCAAGGTCACATGATTAGTAGGGTACAGAATGAGGAAGGAAACCCAGGTCTCCCAGCCTCCAAAGGCATCCCTCTTATTATGATTGAACTTGGACTCTGACCACAGAGATCCGGGGGTGAATGCCACCTCTGCTGTTTGCTAACCATATGATTTGGGACAAATTTCTGTAACTTCCCATCCCTCTTGCTCTAAAAAGGGGCATTGCAGCATCGCCCTTTCAGAGTAGTTGCAAGGATGCAAGGCGGTGGTGGGAGGTTTGGGGATGGAAGAAGGAGATTTGTATGCAAAGCACCCAGACTGCTGATGAACAGGTCTGGCCCAGCCAAACTAAGGATCTTGTACAAAGAACTCAATCCTTGTAAGCATAGTGGGCATGTGACCTTTAATTTTTGCCTGATGTTTGAATCTCTACCCCTGTTCTGTGTATTGCCAGTGTTAGGTGGGTGCCCATTCTTCTCCTCTATGGGGCAGGAATGGAGCCAGGGTTCAAGTGCTCAGGCAGGAGCTGTTATGTTCAGGGCAGATGCAGGACTCCTTGGTGTGTTGTGTGGATTCGAGGAGACAAAAAAGGGCGGCACCCAAGGAAAGTCTGGCACAGAACAGATGCATGACACAAATGGAATGAGAATGAAAGTAAATGGAAGATTGGCATGAGGCTGTGTCTTTAAGGAGCTAGGCTGGGCTGTTCTGTTTCCATTTACCAAAGCTGTTTAGTGAAGCATCTGGAACCGAGGTTGCAGTCTGATTAGTATTTTGTTGGATGTACTTGGTGTCTCCTGGCTGGCTCCTTCTGCTTACACAGCCACGTGAGCCACGTACCCAGATCATCTAAGTTAATGAACCTCTTTCCCCAGAAGATCTGGGAAAGAGAGGCCAATGGCCACCTTCTCTATTAGAATTGGCCAAGAATTGCCTGGCATATCAATCCTTGAAAGTGAATTTTGTTTTGATTTCCCATTATATAGACCCAGTTGAAAGCTCTGGAGTCCAGCCCCAGCTCCTGTCCAGTTCACCAGGGTTCCTGAGAGAAGCCGGAAGTCTGGGGTACTCTTGCGGTGGCCTGGGGGAAGGGGTGACTCCTGCATGCACACCTGCTAGGGAAGCCAGCACTTCTGGGCCTGGATGTGAGAACATCATTTCTTCACTGTGTTGGTCCCTGGAAGTTCCAGGATGAGGGACAAGCTTCCTGACTCAAGTTGTCGTGGACCAGGAAGGGGCTGCCAAGCAAACGCAATAGAGGGCCTGCTGCCTGGAAGGATGAAGGAGCTCTGAGTGGGACACACAGAGAATCGGAAGCAAAAAACTCCCAGTAGAGTAAGCAGAAGTAGGGGCAGAGAGGGCATGTGCCGTTGGGGCACAGCCAGGGGTGGCCTGGGGGAGCCCTGAGTTGGGGAGGGGAGGCCAGACTGGCAAGGACCTCACATTCAACACAAAATCTGGCTTTTGTTCTAAAGGCAAATCATAGCCACTGCAGGATATTAAACCCAAGGATGACATGATTGGATCCTTTTGACAACCCGACAAGTCCTTTGGTTTAGAGATGAATCCTAGAGAAAGTGCCGGAGGGACAAGTATTTTTGCCAAGTTCGAGTCCTTAAGGTTTTTACATGTTTATATGTACCCATGTGCTTATGACAACTTGTTACCTTTATAAGGACAAATATCCCCTGGCCTGGATGGTGACCTGCAATGCAACACACTCGCGTCACACGATTTCTCTCTCTGCTCAAGGAACCTCTACAACTCTCTATTGCCTGAAGGGTAAATTCCAGCCTCCATCCCTGCTGAACATCACTAGGTCTCCTTGGCTTCTTTCCATATTTCCTTTTCAGTCTTAGTGATCATGAACCTTGTGCACGAACCTCTGTCCCATAGGGTCAAAGTGTGTTTCTCACTCTCCCTGGGACCTGGCCCTGATTTCTCATTTCTACTGCTGTTCACTCTGCCTGCAAGGTTCTCTAAACCACTTCTCACATCCAAATTCTACCACCCCTGGCCGAGCTCAAATGATACCCCTGACACGCACTCTGTCCTCATTCCCCAAGTTGGTGGTGGGATCGGCTGCCTCTTGCCCCCGCCGCATTCTGCATTAAAATCACCGAATTATATTAAAATTGCTGGTGAACAGGTTATCAGTTCACTATTAGTCTGTGAATAGCTAGAGGACAATAAGCCGACCTTATCGTCCCTGCTTCATTAACAGAGCCTTTTGCGTAACAGATTTTTAATAAACGGTCCTCTTTGAACGCTGTATGCTCAGGCTTTGAATTCACTTTGATTCCGGATTCTATTCTCCTACAAAGGCTCACAGTTCGACATCTCGCCTCTCCCCTATGTGTAAGTTCCCTTGGCTGTCACAGGCCACAACATATGCCCATGGTAATCAGAAACCACAGATGTGACCAAAATCCACATGTATTGCCAGTTACTGGCTCCAGTAGTCGATTTCCTTGAAGGTGGTAGATTTAATTTCTAGGTATTATGCAACTTATTTAATGTCACCCTTTTTGACTTGGCAGGTCATCAAAATCACTCCAGAATCAGGTTCTTGAACAGATCATGCACCTTGATCTTAGTTTCAGGTAATAATGCATACACTCCTGTTTCTCCCCATCAGACTGGACACATACACATTTATTTTCAATAAATGTTTTCTGAATTGAGGCAGTTTGGACAGAAATGAAAGGAAAGGAGATTAAACAGTGTTCTGAGCACCAAATTTGAGAGTCCCATCCTGCAGGCGGAAGAGCAGGAATATTTGTGGGAACCACGAGAAGAACCAGAGCTCTGGGTGATGTGATGCGATGGTGATTCTCATGATAATTCTGATTTAAGCCAAGGAAAAGAGACCTGCTCTCATGTGGGAACGCCCACTTCAAATCTTCTGTCACATTCAGGTAGAGACAAAATGAGACGTAGAAGTGCACATGTTGCTTTGATGAATTTAGCCTCTAAGCTGATTATGAAATCCAGAGCTGTTCCCCAGCCCAAGGCCCCAGCGTGAGTGATGGAACATCACTACCCTTCTCTGGGCTCCGTGGTGGGTATCAGGGATGGAGCAGGGCTTTGCAGTCCATAGGCCAGGGGAGTGGGGTGCAGGGAAGGGTGAATCTCAGCTCAGTACTTGCCAGAATGCTGCTATTGAGTAAGTTACAAATGTAGACTGATGCCAAGTCTAGCCCAAATGCCCAACTCCCTCTGAACCACTCCACCCTTAAATTCGCTAACTCTGCAAATGACTTTTGCATTTGGCCTTCAAAACGGCCTCTCAAATCCCATTCTTCCTAAACCAACCCTTTGATCTGCATCCCATGGTAAATCCACTGGTCTCCCAGGCTTCCCAGCTCTAAACTACAACGCCATCGTCTTGTTCTCCCACGCAATTCCAGTGTTGAGTGTTTATCCTTCTCTTTCTCTCACCCCTCCACCCACTCTACCATTCTCCTTAAGACCCTGTTTCATAATAAGTTAAATTGGGATAATAGCTCCCTTCCTGAGATGATGTGGGGCTTGGAGATTATATTTATGAAGTGCCAGGCGCATAGTAAGTGCTCACATGGTATCTATTTTCATTACGGCATCGAGACAAAAGCCCCCATTCTCCTGATTAGATACGCAGGCTCTGAATATGTGCATTAAACAATGAATTGGATGAATACGTGTCCTGGCATCTAGGTTTGGAGGAGACAAATGCTGAAGGCTTCAGGGTGAGTGTTTAAGAGCCCGGGGGTAAGAGTAGTGATGCATTACACAAGAACTCTCTCATTTCAGTGTGTTCCAAAGCAACCCTCTAATAAGCTATGATCATAACAGATAAATGGAGATTTAACAGAAAGCAGAAGAAGGAAGGAAGTAAAGAAAAGGAAAACAAATGTGCAATTCAATCGAAAGGCATTTTGCTGCAGTTATGCAATTTCAAGTTCAGGATCAGGCATTATGCTTATTTTCATCTCTGATAACTAATACATTAGTTTGCTGCTAGACGCAACTATTATGGGGAAAACAAAATTCAATTCACCTGCGTTTGTCACCAGAGTATTGTATCTGCTACACAAAGGCAGGAGATTGAAATGAAAGATGCCTCTTATTGAATTTTAATTTTGAGAAAATGGGACCAATTTCTGGGCCTTGCAGACGCAGCCAGCCAGATGGTTTGAGGACGGCTCAGTGCTTAGCATGCAATCCATGTCCATGGCACCGAAACACGTGCTCTGTTTAGGCACATGCACACCCTGGCCCTGCCTTTTTTCATATTGATACCCATGAACAGCAGATCTTTAGCCTATCTCACTGGTGGCCTATAATGACAGATGTTTACCCAGAATGATTTGAGGAGCCCCCGAAGACCCAAATAAGATATTTCCCTTTCTGTCACAGTGCCTGAAACTTCCCCCACCCCCGTTAGATCTGGCTTTGGGAAAATGCCTACTTGCCTACTCCCACACAGCTCTCTGCTCAGTACAATATCCCGGGCTGTCTGTGACTATGTTGGCTTTATTAAAACCAAATACTCTATGAAATTATTTTGCTGTATTACAAGCAAAAAAAAACCACCTTTTCTTTATCTTTCCCTCGTGGCAAAGATGAAGCACGTGCTGGAAGAGACATATCTGTTGGTAATAGTGAAATAATAGGGAGGAGGTGGATGCATACATGGCCAGTGCTTCTCTTTAATTATGTCTGGAAAAATATCAGAAATAGGAACTTGGAGTCAAGGAGATCTGAATTGCAATCTGTGTGTTGCCTGTGGCTTGCCTTGTGGCATGGAGTAAGTCCAGTTCTTTGCCATCCATACAGCTGGAGTGAGAACATTCACCCCTCCTGGGTGGAGGGGACAGCACGGAGGAGCTACTGCATGTAAAGGACCCAGTCCAGGTGTTCCTAGTTTGGCACAGCGTCTGGGTACCCAGCAGAAGAAAATGCAAAACCTTTTTGAAGAAATGTATTTCTAGTGAGGTCCCTTAATCCTAAAATTAAGATCAGCCAAACAAGAAAAAGCAATAAAAATGAAAAGAAATGTGAGAAAATAAAATACCAAGAAAGAGAGTCAGTAGAAACTGAAATAAATGGCAGAAATAGATGCCTTCTCTACTTCTGTACCCCAAGGTCCTTAGATATTAAGATTATCGAATATCGAATATATGTTATATATACACATATGCTTATACTTACATACGTATATAGTATTTAAAGGAATAGCAATTAAGAAGTTCAAAACATCTTGGAAAATAAAAAATGACCAGCCAGATGTTTAAGGGAACTAAATAGAAATTCTAGGAATAAAAATTGTAATCA
>NW_012152729.1:5616122-5675147 GCF_000956105.1 Propithecus coquereli | reverse complement strand
GTAGGTAGAAATGAAGCAACCAGCTGCCGGTGTGAGACCCTCTAGCTCACTCATCCTTTGCTGCCACATGGAAGCAACCTCTATCACTAAGTTTCCAAGAAGGATACAGTTCCCTCAAAAGCAGACTTCCCAGTAAACTCCACATGACAGGAAACAAACTTGTGTTGTGTTGATCTACCTCAATTTAGGGGGCTCTTTGTTACTGTAGCACAAGTAAGCCTAATTCAGACTATGGGGTTGTTCATCTTTTTCTTTTTGATGTGTAGGAATTTCAGATATATACTGGATACCAGTCTTTGTCAGTTACATGCATTCAATGCACTATGGAATGCCTTTTAACTTAGATTATGTAAGTTTTGCTTTCCCACTCCAAGCCTTTGACCTGCTCAATCACTTTTTTAAAAATATCTTTTCTATGCACGCCATCAGAGACTGGTCTCTATTGCTTACCATTAAGAACCCTGGAGGATTCAGCACCCTGCCCTGCTATGTCGGACATGTGTTATGGTTAATTTTATGTGATAACTTGTCTGGGAGGGCATTTGTGGGTGAGATTAATATTTGGATCAGTAGCCTGAGTCAAGGAGATCATTCTCCCTAATGTGATGGTTTTGTCCCATCAATTGAAGACAGGAACAGAACAAAAGGGCTAAGAAGGAACTTTGCCTGCCTGACTGGCAGAGCTGAGCATTGGTCCCCACTTGCCCTCAGACTGGAACTGACACCATTAGCTCATCTAGTTTTCGGCCCTTGAGATTCAGACTAGAACTATACCACCAGCTCTCTTGGGTCTCCAGCTCACCTATTTCTGATCTTGGGACTTCTCAGCCTCCATAATCACAAGAGTCAATTTCTTCTAGTAAATCTCTGTCTGTCCGTCTGTCTGTCCATATCCTATTGGTCTGTTTCTCTGGAGAACCCCAGCTAATACAGATTTTGGTACTGAGTGGTTCTCGGAATTTTACATATGAGTTTTCCGAATTGGTTCTTGGGTTTTTGGAATTGGCTCTCTAATCTGATTAGATTTATTGACGCTAATGATTCTATCTTCAGTAGTAAAGAGAGCACTGACAGTCCATGGCGTGATCCGGCGATGGAGATGCACAAAATATCACCATTAGATATTCTTAATCAACCACTTATGAAAAGCAGGGAGCTGGGTGACTGCGTGTCGCACATTCTTGGCAAAGTAACCAATATACTGAGATGGGCTGGTTGCTCCTAAAGCCACTGGACAAAGCGGAAAAAGAAAAGAATGAAAACACAATCGGTAAGAGGAGAGGACAGATAGCAGTCACAGAAATGTCCAGCAGAGGCTCCAGGGTTGTGACGGTGACGCAGGGGCAGCGGCGATGGGACACGGCATGGAGTGAACAGGACACGTCTGCGGAACGTGCTGCACCAGGACCTGTGAGCTGCCGGTGGGGCCAGAGACCCAGGATCCAAGGGCTCTCCTCCCCCCTCTTATCACTGTCTTATTTCTTGCTTTATTTTTGATGATTAAATGAAATAAATTATGTAAGGTCCTTGGGTTCAGGAGAAGAGCATATCATTTTTTTCCTGACGAAGAAGCAAGGAGGCTAGAGCAAAAAGGAGGCCGAAGTGTTTGGGCTGCGGGTCGCAGACAGATTCAGAAACAGCCCTCTAAGCTCCAGCAGACAACCTGCTCCAGGGAAGTTATTATTTCTTGCTTTCTGGGTGGAAAAAAAAAGGATTTTTTTCAAATGTTATTGGTATAAGTGATATAGACTCCATGAAGAAAATGTTCAGTGTAAAGAAAAGGAAATTAGAAATAGAAAAATCGCCCATAAACTCAGCACCTAAAGACATTAACTGTGGCTAACGTTTCAGGGTGTTGCTTTTCAGATAAAGAATATAACTTCTAGGGATGTGAAATGCTTCAGTCAACAGAGAGCTGTGACTACGGGTGTCATCAGGAGAGCAAGGACAGTCCATCCTGTTCCCTAACTGCTGTTGCACAGAAGTTCTCCTGTTCCTGGGGTGGGGCTGTGGAGCGGGGGCATCCAGCACCTCCCCAGCAAGCCCCCAGTACGGCCTCCCATACCTGCCCACACCCACCCCCGCAGGACCAGGCTCCTGGGCGTCCTTTGCAGACAGAGGAACCCAGGCAAGGCCCTCCTTGGGGCTCACTGCGTTCTCAGGCCCCACCACAGGCCGAGCCCCTGCTCCATCTCACATTTCTGGATAAACGCTCTGGCCTGAAAGGCATCAAATTGAAAAGTGTGTGTAACAGGGCTCACTCCTGAAGATGAGGACAGAGGCTGGGCACAGGGCAGGGCCCAGATGGCAGGACGGTGTGCTTATAAACAGCATGAGGGAGTCCTGTCTCGGGGTGGGTCTCGTCTCCTCTCGCCCAGCTCCAGACCCGGCATGCTGGGCGACATCAGCGGTGCCAGTGTCTGCTACCCGGTCTGGGCTCACACCTGTCTGCGGAAGTCTGCAGCTGCAGCCTCCCTGGCAGGAGGAGAGCCACATGTGCAGCTCTGGCCTCCAGGAAGTCTCTGTTGATCCACTGGGAGAGGGATGGGGGCAGGTGATGGATTTGGGAATGAGAAGCTCACTCCCCACTTGACCATGGTCACATCTGTAGCCCTTTTCCTGCTTAGAGGTCAGTACTCAATAAATCATGGTTTTATTTTTCTGATAATGGGCGGGAAGAAGAGTAGCCTGTTCTCCCCTGGCCCCAGAGGACTTGGACTATCTTCCTCCCCATGGAATTCCATTTAGAAGGAAACTGCTCATAATCAAGACAGTTGACCACATGACCCTCAACGAGTCACTGCCTCTGTCTGGGTCCCATCTGAGAAATAGGGAGGGAGGGTTGTACTGAGGAACTAGGTCTATTTCAGCATCATTACCTAAGGTTAGATATTGCACAAGGGATGAATATTTACCCATGATCCAGGTTCGAATCCTGACGACCCATGTGACTTGAGGCCATAGGTCTCGCTTTTCATACATGTGATTTATAAATTTAGGACAAGAGGTTCTACTTCGATAGGGTGACATGTGGAGAGAAACTTGGGCACACCTGAACGTGGAACCATTTTCTCCTTCCAAGGAGAGGGTTTGGGCTGTTCCCACCACACTCTGGGGCTGTGCGCCCAACGTGACTCCCACATCCATGATCCACTTGTAATGACTTATGAGATGCCTGGAAGCCTTGCCTTTTGTGGCCATCTGAGGATTTTCACAGAAAAGAGCTCTGGGCTGGGCTGCGGCCAGGCTGGCCCTGCTGCTGTCCTGCCCACGCAGGACCCTGAGCAACACGCTCCAGCAGAAACAGAATGTGAGCCATGTTTGTAATTTTACATTTTCTAGTGATTACATTTTTTAAAGAAACAGGTAAAATTAATGTTAATATATCCCATTAACCCAATGTATCCAAAAATATTATCATGTCAACATATAATGAATATCAAAAATATAATTGAGATGTTTTTCCCCTTATTTTTTTATCCTAATTTTTCAAAATCTGGAGTGCTTTTACAATTACAGAATACCTCAATGCAGATAATACATTTTTATCAGAAATACCTGATCTGTATTTAGATGTCATTCCTCTCTGAGCCTAACTCAGGATACCAGGCCCACAGTTGAGGATGCAAAGGATGGAGTGGAACAGACATTGTCCTGTCCTTCCCCCACCTTCCTGGGAGCATCGTTAGTCTTGGCCACCAGGTCCCACCTCCGAACTTTGCTCCTCCCATGCCTCCTGCCAGGAGCACCCTCTGCCCCTCCCCACCTGCCCAAAGCTCACATCTCCCTCACAGGTGGGCGCTACAGCTTCCTGTTCTAGGGCACCTTCCCCATTCACTTGGTCTTCACCCATCTAGGACACCTATCTCACTCCCACGTGGACCAGTTATGCAGCCCTGAGAATAACTCATCTCCTATTTACACCATTAAATTTTTCTTTTCCTGCTAAACTGGGACCTGTTTAGTGCTTCGCAAGGGTGCTGCGATACCCCAGAGCCTCACCAAGGCCTCTTATGTGCCAGACACGGAGTAGACACCCGGGGTGAACCTGTGACTGAGACTTAGTCTCTGTTCTCAAGGGGATCGTATTCTAGCCAAACGGTTTGCCCATAAGAACATGGATATTAATAATAACTCATTTTTATAGCATTTGAGGGTTTAAAAAGCACTTCGGTGCGTCAGTTGTGATAACAATCTTCCTGGCAGTAGTAACTCCTCACCTCCCAGGAGAGCCTTCCTGGAGGAAGTCCCACCGGCCTGACATCCCCTCCCCAGTGAGCTCTTTCTCAGACCCTTGTTTGTTTCTCCCATAGCACTTACCATGATCTTGCATTATTTTATTTTTTGTGGACTTGTTTCGTCTGTCTCTCCCACTAGAATAGACATCTCATGAGGTCAGGAGAGCCCATATTTCCTGCTATGAGCATGGTGCCCTGTCCATAGAAAGCACCCAGTGCATTTGTGATGAATGAATGAATGAATGAATGGATGAATGAATTCATTAAAATGCACAAAGATTGACGCAAGGCTTTTTCTACATCATCACTGTCCAATAGAAATAGAATATGAACCATGTCTGCAATTTTAAATTTTCTAGTAGTTACATTTTTTAAAAAAAGGTAGAAAGAACCACATGCAATTAATGTTGCTATATTTTATTGAACCTCATATCTCCAAAATATTATTATTTCAACATATAATGCATATAAAAATATAATCGTGATATTTTTTAACTTTAAATTTTTCATCCTAAATTTTTGAAATCTGGAGTATCTTTGAGAATTACAGCACATCTCCCTGTGGATGGTAAATTTTAAGTGTTAATACCTCATCTTTATTTTGATCTCATAAATGTATAGGCGAAAAAGGAGGATCGCATATCTAAGTCATCTCAAATGCACTTAAAAGTTTTCTGATAACTGAATCGAGTAATGATTTTTAAATTTAAGTTAATTCAAAGGAAATAAAATGACAAATACAGCCCCTTAGTCTCTCTAGCCGTATTCCCAGGGATCCACAGCTTAGTGTGAAACAGCCTAGGTCTAGGTACTACTGTTTAGCCTAAGTCTGATTGTACCAGGCTGGGCTCATAATTCTCCACTGACTCCCCAACACGTTCAACGTAAAAGCCAAAGTCCTCACCGTGGCCCAGACGCCTCTCACGCTTGCCACTGCCTGCCCTCCATCCTTCCAGCCACCCTGTCCTCCTCAGGGTTTCTCAGACTTTCCTGGCCCCTCCCACCTCGTCCTTTCCCTGCTGGTGTGCCCCACCCCACTGCAGTGTCACCACCAGCTGCTCCCTCCCTCCTTGAGGTCTTCATTCCAATGCCACCTTCTCAGTTAGTCCTTCCCAACCACTCTACCTTACACAGGTGACCCCGCCCGGTACTGACACTTCAAGTCCTCCTCCTCTGATTCATTTCACTCCCCAGCAGCCAGTTACCACTATCTAACCACCCCTGTGTTATACTTTTTTTGATATTTTAACCACCTCTGCATTTTACTTTGATATTTTTACCACCTCACCTCCCCCTCCAATAAAATGCAAACTATAAGGGCAAAATGTTTGTCTTTGTTGTTCCCCGCTGGTTCCCCGGGGCGTCAGCACTCCATTTGTTGAATGCACATTTATATCACACGGTGATGTTATTATCTCCATCTTACAGGTACAGAAACAGGATCCAGGTGGTGCAAAGGTGAGCCCAAAGGAAAATAAATAGAAAATAGTCAAAATGACTAGGACGCAGAATGTCTTGCTCCAAATTCTGTGTAGTTCCCTAACCTTCAAAAATGGGTATTTGTCATATGCTTTTAGGGATGGAATTAGAATCCTGTAGAATACTAGAAAAATATAAATGCTTTGCACATCAGCTCAACCAGCCAATTAATGACTATAAGGTACCCACATGTGTGGCCAAGTTCATTCCCTGGGTCTTGTACATTCCAAACATGCACTTTGCTACCATGAAGTTAAAGTCTGGGGTAGCTTTGCTTTGAATGGCGTGTGTGTCCCCACTCTAGCCCCTCCTGGTTGCTGCCCGTGACAGCAGGCGGTGGTGGGGCACAGCTGCCCCACCTACCCTCCACCTCAACCACATTTAGCCCAAATCCCGCACTTGTAGCCACACATTTAAATTTGTAAATACGTGTGTGAATGGCAAATTTCTTTTTTTCTCTAATGGCAACAATCAAAGACAGCATAAGATGGAATAATAACTACCAATTGTCGATGCCAGCTTTCTAAGTACACATTATCCAATTTAATCCCCGAACAACCCTGCAAACAAAGTATTATCATCCTGCCCATTTGACAGGTGAGAAACCCAAGACGCAGAAAAATGATTGGGCCATTGTCACACCACTACCAAATGACAGAGCCAGGATTTAAATCCAGGCCCATCTGTCTGTGACCTTGTTAAGAGTGAACTGCTTCAGCGTGCCTGCTAGCTCTCAGAGACTCATAGTCACAACATCTCCCGGAAACAACAAGATAGAATAAGTCCAACAAGCCAAGTTAAAACCCATTCATTTCCCAAATAAATTCACAAATTCATTTGCAAATATGTAGAATCTTGTAGCAATTACATTGCCGCAAATTTGCTTAATGGAATGACAACTCAGCAAAGCAGAAGTGTAGCTCGAAGAACATTTTATTCACATTTTTCTCTATATAAATCCACCCGTGCGTCAAGTTAATGATAACAAATCATTAGTGAGAAAGCACCTTCCTGAATCTGCACATTTTGGTCCTGACCTTGGGATCTATAAGTCTGGCACAGATCCATTGCTGTAGCTTCCCTCTGCATCCCATGTGACAACCTGGGGGAGACCAATTCAGCCCAAGCACTGTGTAGACGATCATTTGTTTTTAAGTGACACACATATTTCATATTCTCAATGCACAATCGACCTGCTTAAGTATTGCCATTAATACTCACAACGTGGCTTTGACAAAGAGAAGTATGTTGAGAGGGCCATCCGCATTTCAAGTTTTTCAAGGAAAAAAGAACTACATGTTGCTTAACAAAGAATCTATTGTAACACATAACAAAGCCCCTTTCCAATAAGCTCAAGGGGGCACCAGTGAGTTCATTGGAATGATGCACACATAACTCAAAGACAGGCCAGGTAGCCAGTCCTCAGCCTGTGCTAAAACAACAAAAAATGGAGAAGTTAGAAACATAGGCCTCTATAGCTTCTATCTTTGCTTCTTTCTAAATCCAGACAGTCCTCAATTTGTGATGGCTTGACTTACAATGGTTGGATTTTCCAATGATGCAAAAACCACAGGTACTCAGCAGAAACGGTACTTTGAGTAAACATACAACTGTTCTGTTTTTTCACTTTCAATATAGTATTCAATAAATTACATATTCAACACTGTATTATGAAATAGACTTTGTATTAGATGATTTTGTCCAACTACAGGCTAATGTAAGTGCACTGAGCATGTTTAAGGTAGGCTAGGGTAGTTTGGGTGGAGTAAATGCATTTTCAATTTACGACATTTTCAACTTTACGATGGATTTATCAGTACATCGAGGAGCATCTGTAACCTACAGACTTTCACTTTTCTCCCTCTGTCTCTGCAGAACAGCTCCCATCACTCCCGTCTGCTCACACACAAAGTGGCCACCAGAGCTCTGGAATTTACATGTCCACAGTTCGAGTTACTTTCTAACAATGGCCAAGTCCAAATTCTCAGAAAATAAACCAGGTAAGCCCATTTTTGTTCATGTGAACTTAAGTGGTCCCAGGAAACAGCAACACAGAGAACATCTATGGGGTAAGGTCAGTATGACAGTCATGTTTGGACCATGGGTGGATTGACACCTGAAAAGGTATTTACTATCAGTGTGACCAAACTCAGGAAATTCTTAGACAACAACCATTTTCACAAAATATATTCTACTTCTCAGGACTCACATACTCAATAAACACTTCTTGAGCGCCCACTAAGTGCCAAGCACCAGCCCTACCCAAAGAAACATACAATGTAGGAGGGAAGACTAGCTGGCAAGTATAAGGCTGTGTGACAGTTAATAAAATAGAAAAAATCCATCGGGTGTCATAGGGTGAGTGTAGACTTCGGCCCACAGCAGAGTGGGGAAGGGTGATTTAGTGTGGAGAGAGGACGAGATTTCCCAGAAGAAGAAAGGCTGCCCTGGGATTTAAACAATTCATATGAATTAAAATTAGCTAGGCTATGAATGAACAGGGTGGGTGGTTTGGGATACAAGGAATGCAGATGCACAGGAACCAAGTTATCAGGAAGCAAGAACTTGGGAGAAACGTAGGGGTTTGAACTGAGGAGTTAAGCATGATCTGAGGGCTCAGATCATGAAGAAGCTCATTTGCCAAACTAAGGAACTTGGAAATACTTCAACAATTCTAAACAGCAACCCAGTGGAACCAAAGACAACCTGCCAAGAAATTAAGTTTAGTAAATGTCTATTTTACATCACCTGTTTGCAGATTCACAATTCACATCAGCACACTGAAGGCTCTGAGAAGTCCTGTAACAAACACACAAAAATACCTGGTGAACTTTGTTTAACCCAGACCATCCCAAATATATTAAACTATGACTCTCATTTCTAGCCCACCCCATATAGAACATTCACTCATTAATCGGATTTGAGACATTCTGCTTTGAGGCAATGGGGGAGCCTATAGGAGGGTTTTTAAAAAGCATAGTGAAATGATTTAGTTTGTACTTTAGAAATGGCCTACTGCCTGCTGCGGAGAATGGAGTAGAGGAGTGCAAGCCAAGATGCCAGGAGACTTGTTAGCGGTTGTTGTAATTATCCAAGGGAGAGATGAGGGGGACCTGAACCAAGCTGGTGGCATTGAGCACGCTGTGGATGGGAACCGGCATGGTTGCCTAAGATCCTAATACAAATGGCTGCTCCATGGCAGGCGCCATTTAGGAAGATGAAAAAATGAGCATGAGACTGAACTTTATGGTGAGAGCCAAGAATGGAAGGATTAGCAGGGGGCAGGGCAATTACCCAGCAGTGACTGTAGCTCTCCAGCTTATGAAAGATCCCACATTTCAGAAAAGACAATGCCCGCTTTGCAATAGAACTATACAGTTTGCCCTCTGGGAAGGCCTCCATGAGCCAGCATTGCTGGCCTGGTTTGCAGACGAAGCCAGTTCAACAGAGATGTCCCGTTAAAGTGGAAGGCTGCAATGGACCATCATAAGGGAATCCGAATGCCAGGCTACAGAATTTAGCCTTTCTTCCTCATGTATATTTTAATTAAGCACCTACTATGTACTCAGGTGGTACTTTAAAAGTTTTCCTGGTAATTTAAGGTTAAATCATTCTCCTGTAGTAATTCTTAGAACTGATACTCAGTAGTAAAAGTATGTGAAAATATTTACGACTCTTGGTTTGTGTTGCTAAATTAGTCCTCAAAAAAATGTGTGCCTGTTTCATCACAATGTCACCAGCACTGGGTTTTTATAATTTCCTTCGTCTTGTTTTGATTTTTGTTTGATGGAGACAAAGTATATGCTGTGCTTTCTGTCTATATCTCAAGGTGTCTGTATTATGTCCTGCAGCTACAATTTATTGAGCGCTTGATATGTGTGTGCTCTGTGACAAATGTTTCAGAGATTTTTAGAGCTGTATCAGGTCATTATTATTATTTCCATTTTCAATAATAAAGAAGCTGAAGCTCAGAGACTTTGAGTAGTAAAGAAGTCTGGTCAAGTCTGGGGTAGATATAAAATAAAGATATTGATTTTTTTTTTAACAGAGGAGCACACATTTTTCCTTTTACAGTTCTCATCATGTGAAGTTAATAATTTTATTCATTAAGGAAAAAAAGCACTTAGAAAAGACAATTATGTATAAGGCACTGGACTAGGTCCTAGGATAACTGAGAAAAAAAGTCCTCTAGAGGGAGTGGGATAATACACATGCACAACAGCATTTGTTGCAACAATGTTGCAATTCCTGTTAACATCTCTGAGAACTTGTGCTACCTGCATAATTGAAAAAAAGTAAGAAAGTCCTCTGGGGGAAGTGGGATAATACACATAGAGGACCATGCTTATTGCAACAATGTTGCAATTCCTATTAACATCTCTGAGAACTTGTGCTACCTGCCAGCCACTGCTATGCTGGGGATGTTCAAGATGAGTAAGATGCGCCCCCTAGTGTTAGGGTGGAAAGTCTCGTAGGTGCTCATGGTGTGGGTGGAGAAAGATTTCTCACACAGAGATTAAGAAATAAAAAATTTTTTAAAGTTTGTTTTATCCTTTTAGAGGAGGGGGAGAGAGGGAGAGAAAGGGAGACAGAGAAAGAGAGAAGGGAAAGGTTGGGAGGGGGAAGAGAGCAGGGAGACGCCCGGCATCCCAAAGAAAGAGGAAGGGATGCCAGCAGCGAGGCCAAGGCGCTTGCTGCTTTTAAGGGGGACAAAGAGAAAAAGTAGCGATGGCTGCAAGTCGATAACAAAAGCGGGGGCAGGTAGATAACAAGAACTACAAGGACGTCAAAGTCCAAGACTTGGTTTCCTGCCCTTTCTTGGAGAAGGGATTATCACAGGAGATGTGACTCTGTCCTCGAGATATGGTTGAGGCTCCTGCTGTTTACTCAGGAACTCTGTAAAAGCAGATTCTCAAAAAAAAATTTTTGAAAAAGAGAGATTTACATCTCTTTTCCATCCATTCAGCTTTTTCAGAAGTTGTGCAAAATAGAACTCCTGCAGGGTGCCTGTTAGTGAGAGAACTCCTGGGACTGATCCTTCACTGTTAACTGGGGAAATTGCAGGTATTTTCCTGTTATTTTTGCAATAACAGGATGTCCCTTTCACCTAGAAGAGGACGTAGGAAAGAAAGAGCAATACTATGTGCCTAGCACAACATCAGGCCAGGAACTTTCTGAAAGGCCTCCCTCCATGGACAACACAAATCCCAGGTAAATTTATATAAGAATGATCAAAAGACAGGTGAGTTCATACCTTGCTGGAGGTAATGAGGTCAGTTCGTGGAACCAGAGCCTGGAGCTGGTCCTTACGCAGCCACAGCCGGGAGGACCCAGACCTGCAGAGAGGAGGGATAGGGCAAGCGTCGAGCTTGGGAGGCGCACAAGCCCAGGTGTTACCTTTGCAAGAAGCTTCCTGAGTTTCCCTTCCGGAAATACCTAGCCTCTGAGTGCAGGTGCAGCCAATTCTCCGTAATGTCAGTCAACTGCCCAACACCAGCTGGCTCTCAGGGCAATTAGGAATTAAGTGTTGTTGTCTGAGCCTCCAAGGAGCTTAATGGATGCAGAAGAACTAATTGGGGAAGAAGATAAAGCAGGATACAATTAAGCGCTAATTGGGTGGGCCTGACTCTTAGCTTTCCTAACTTGCCAGATGGTTAAAAAAAAAAAAAGAAAAAAAACCTGGGGCAGTACTTTAACTAAAGCTTCCTAGACCCACCCATCCCTGGGGCTCCCCATTCAGCGGTCTGGGAAGGGGGTCAGACTCCCAGGAGCCTCAGGTGACCACATCTTCAGTTATACCACTTTGTGAATCTCTTAAGTCAGCAGTTCTCAAACTGTGACCAGAACAGCCACAATCACCAGGGACCCTTGGCAAACCACACACAGATGTGTGGTCCCCACCCCAGAATATCTGCTTCTGCACCGCTGCCAAGGAACTGCCAAACAGTCCCCTGGCAATGTTCACGCACCCTGAAGTTTGAGAACCACTTGCTCAATATATTGAACGTCGCGTGAGCTGCTGGGAAAGTGAGAAACCGAGGCAGAGTGGAGTAGACACAGCGGTGAAGCTCCAGCTCCATCCCCCTGGGACATTGTCTGGCCTCTCTCAGCCTCATCTGTAAAATGAAGGAAATGATTCCAATCTCACATGGTTTCTGGAATGTAGAATAAAATGTGAAATATTTAAGTTCTAATACTGGAGGGCGTGAGCAGATAGGTAAGGGCTTCCTGGGAGAGGGGGTTTGAGATGACCTTAAAGGTGTATAATATTGTAGTAAGAAAAAGGGAATCCACAGGGCATGGCCGGAGCAGGGGGTGCAGGGAGCCAGAGCTGAAGCAGAGACCCAGGATTAGGAATGAGCAGAGGATGTTCCAGGCACGGGGAAGGGAAGAAGCATGTTTGAAGTAGTAAGAAATGAAACAGGATGGTGAAGATTAGATCAGGCAAACTGATGATGGTGGTGGTGGTGGCGGTGGTGGCAGTTCCCAGAGACCCAGCGCATCATAAAGAGAACATAAGGACACTAGGAAACAGCCATGCTGTGTTGCATCTTGCCAAGGCCCAGGGAGACATGCCGTGGTTGCTGCTGGTGCAAGTTCTGTCTTCGTGCAGGAAAAGCCTTCCAAGGACAGGCAGCCCAGCCCAGCAGAAGAAAGCCTTTTGCCCGGTGGGACACAAGGCAAGCCTTTCCCTCCTGGTTCCGGTTCAGGCTGGTCCTCTTTGTTCAGCCATCCTGAGTCGTGCTCTATTCTTCACATTCAAGGCATTCCACTGTGAAGTCTGCAAGCCCGTGTCCCTAAGAGCTGGTCACCTTTGAGCCTCCCTGGGGCTGCATCCACTTGAGCAGGAGTTTTCTTGCCCAGTTGGTGTCATGCAAGATGTGAGCCTGTCACTTACATGGTGCCTTTCTGCTGACTGAATAAAGTTTCAGTTTTAGCATCTTTTCATCAGTCTAGGACACTCGGATGAGGACAGGAATGTGGACGGTGGCTATTTTGTCCCCCTGTCAGTGGAGGTAGAGACAGAAAGTAGCTGTGTGGGGGAAATGACTTCAACACACAAAGAGAAGCCGAATCACAGGAATTTTGCTGGAATTGACATCTGTGGTTCTGAATGGCCCCAAAGCCAGTTTTCACACCTGCCCTGCCCATGATTTGGTTATTTAAGGTCCCCGACTCTGAGCTTCATGAGGGCAAGGATTTCCATCAGTTTTGACAACTACTGTGGCCCCAGCATGTAATGATTTCAGGTACACAGTATTAGGCACTCAATAAATTTGATTTATTCTCCATTACTGTCAATCAGTACTGAGTCCCACCAGCAGTATCCCCAAAATTCTTTGTCAAGAGCATTTTTCTATCAGTTCCAAGGGCTAGAATTAGCATTCCTATCCTAACTCTGTAGCTAGTGTGGCCTGGAGGCACTCTGCACACTAATACGGCCAGGAAAGCCCCCCCTTTCCCCCACCTCACCTCCGCGTGGAACCAGCCCCCACTGCGGGAAACAAGGTTTGTGTTTCTCTGTGATGGCGTTAGACTCAGAGACCCTGGAAGGGGCCCATCCTGCCCTGAACATCCCTCCTGCATTCCCGGGCTTTGAGCGAGCTCTGTGCAGATGGGAAGTTGGTAGACCTGGGATCCTTTTTCATGTTATTCATATCTAAGCTACTGCTCAATGACCCCGATTCTGGCTTCTGGTTTGTGTCTGTTTGTTTTTTAATAGATTTTTGCACAACTGGCTTAAAAAAAAAAAACGAGTTTGGGTTTGACAGTGAACCTAATCTCAGTACAAGAACTCAGGAATGTCTGAAAGCTCTTTGAAGAAAGAGAGAAAGACACGGCTGTGTCTGTAGAGGATTCCCGCCTGCCCTTTGTTACCTCCTTGGCTTGGGAAGAGAGAGGATGTCCTGGAAGTCACTCTGGGAGGTAGATCCTGCCTCTGATGCTCACAGGGTAGAGAGGGTGGAGCCAGGTTCCTTCTGCCTCTTGGGCACAGCAACCCTGACCCTGAGCAAACCCCATTCCAGCAGCCAGCGTGGGTGGGTAGAGGCAGGCCTGGCATGGGAAGGGGACCTATGTGTCCCCTTCCGCAACACCAGAACCTCTCTGAGCTGGGGGTCCCAAGGCTCTGCCCCAGCAGGGACCCAGCTCCTGCAGGGGCCACCTCCTTCTCCTCAGATCTAGCAGGGCTGGCACTTAGCATTCACCAGAGGATTTCTAGAAAGAACTGCAGGCACTTAAGGAACTTCATTTTCAACATGAATAACCTGGGATTGAGAGGTAAAGAGATTTCTCCAAGGGCTCACAGCCAGGCCCCCAACACGGCAACCCAGAGCCAACAGCACCATGCCAAGGTCTCTTTCCACAGAACGCTGCTATTAAAAGCCCCTATTAAGGTGTTTTCAGGGAAAGTGGAACACAATGATGCTGCAAATTAGGCACGTATTTCATATTTTGAAAAGGGCATGTGAACTTTTCCAGCCCGCAGTGCCCTAGAGAGCCCTGAATGGAAAGTACGCATGTCTTCCTAGCAAGGAGAATGTGGTGGTTCCCAAGGACGGAAGCTGGGTCCTCCCTCGGGGGGAAGGCCATTTCCTGGAGCACGTTTCCCATTAATACCAGATTGGAGTTTTGATGACGTGCTCATCAGGATCTGATAATCTTACAGCCTTGAGGGACTGCCTTAAAGGAGGGGTTTAATTAAAAGAGGCAATGCATGGAATGCAGGAGGCTGTGTCCTGCACTGGGTTTGAAGGAGCCCCATGTATCCTCAGGAGAAGCAGGTTCCTGGTGATGAAAGCTGAGACAGAAGGAGGAGGGAAGGAGGGAGAGAGAAGGAAAGGGATGAAGGGGGAAGGAGGGGAGACGAGAAGAGGGGAGGGAAGGTAAGGGGAGGAGAGAGAAGGGAAGAGAAAAGCATTCAGGCATGTATTTCTTTCTAAGCCCAAATCCCCCTTGAAAATTTGCTTCCGGCCAAAGGTGAGTAACAACCAAAGTAGACAAAATTTCCTTTTCTAGAATCATCGACTCATTTAACATGCACCTGCTGAGCTCCCACTGTGCACCTGGCCTTGTGCTGGGCTTTAGGGAGACAGGAGGGTTACCACACTGTCGCTGTTCCCAGGAGACACTAGGAGTTTTCACTGTCATGCAGAAGCCCAAACCTAAGATCTATCTTTCTTGAACTCCCTTGCAGCTGGAGGTCCAGATGGGACTTTTTCTTCCTTGCTCATTGCATTCATGGAGTTGGAACTGAGACAAGCCGGGGGAAGGGCAGGCTGCGGGCAGCATTCATTGTGCTGGTGCGGATCAGGACAGAGGTGGCAATGAAGACTCAAATCAACATTCAGGGCTGAGGGACAGAGGTCAGACCATAGACAGGAGACAAAACGTTGCAGAAATGAGGCACGCAGAGGACTCAAGATGAAAGCTGAGGACATCAGCTGTCAGTAGGGCAAGGGTGTCATCGGCCCCTTCTTATTGGCTATTGGCCATGGGCTGTGACACCAGGCTAACTGGTCAAGAGTCCCAGAATGGACTGGATGTATGTAAGCCCAGAATGGTTTCTCTGCCATTTCCAGGCTTTTCTGGGGGATTTGAGTGGTCAAGGGGCTATGGATATGGGACCAGTGTGGTAAATGGAGATGGGGATTCAGCATGAGCTATTAGAGCAGCACTCAGAAGGGGAACCCAGTGTAGACAGCCCCAGCAGGGCTCAGCCCTGTGTGGATATGGAGGTGGGGGAGACTCTCCTGGGACCCTCTATGGCATGATGCTCTAGGCCATGAGACCCAAGCTTGGGTGGGCATTGGTGTCCTCTAGAACCATGACGATATGTCTCCGGATGAGCACACCGCTCTCGGGGTAGAATTTCTCTTTCTTCACCCTGCAAATGGGGCCCTTCTTGATCTGGCACCTGTCCCTCTGACTCTTACCACCAGGCAAGCCAGAGAATGCTGCAGTTTCCATGTTGGTTCCTAGGAAATGGGTCTCCCATGCCTCCTGACTGGGCTTGGAAGGATGTGCAGGATGTGAGCCCAAAGTGATGGCAGTGTGGGGACGGGAGGGGGTGCGGGCTGGCGTGTCCCCAGCAGGAGCAAAGCAAGGTGATACAGAAGCACCTGCTGGCGTCTAGGGTAAGTAAATAGGTGAGCTTAGAAAACAGAATGGCGTTGGGCATGTCAGAACATGGCGTGTGCAGGCAGATTGCTAAAGGCCTCCATGATCAACAAGGAATTGTTCTGTGTGCTTACAAATGAATCTATGGGGAGCTTTGGGGCAGGGAGTGATAGCTTCAGATTTGTGCTGGAAGAAAATTCCTGTGCCTGCTTGTTAAGAGGTTATGGGGGTTGGAAAGAGATGGGCCAAGGGTGGCCCCAAAGGCGGTGTAATGTCCAGAGAGGAGGATGCTGCATTAATCTAGTTAAAAAACAAAGCGTTTGTGGCAGCAAGAATGCCCTGGCCCTGGCAGAAGATGCAGAAGATGCCCTTCCTTACTGTCGCCTGCACAGAGCCCTCATGCTAAACCCTGGCAGTCATTCCTCAGAAATCAAGCAGAGCGACATCACAGAAAATCCTCTGCCACCTAAAGATTTCAGATGAAAAAGGAATTTAAGCCTCTTTTCTTTTACCTACATTGCCGGTTAGAAAATGCCTGTCCAGCCAAAACTCAATTTCTGTCTTTTTAATTCAAGTGCAAATGGATTGAAGGCTCGGATAACAACATAAAATTGGTTAATCAACTTTCATCCCATATTTATATTGCAACGGGGAGATTTTACAGTTTTCTGCAGCTCAGCCCGGTGTTCTGTGAAAGCCAGCCAGCATTTTATGTCCCCTTAAAATTGCAAACCAGAGGCCCCTCTGCTGTCAGTGACCCACCACCCCTCCCGCTAACCAGCTCTCTTCGCCTGTCTGGCCGGGGCCGGTCGGTTCAGTTTTCATTCGGAGCGCGTTTGGCCCTGCAGGAATAGGTTTTATGTTTTGCGGGAGAAATGGAAATCGCTTTTTGCTCCCATCGTCCTATCACCACGGAGGGATGCCAGTGAAGTCATGGTACAAGTAAAATTACTGAAAATATTTTAGACTTAATTCTCTGTGTCAGGCGGACCCACACTATGCTCATTGTAGGCCTGGTTAAATATCTCTCTTGGCTTCCCCTTGTTCACGAGCCAAGGCCTAAAGCTTATAGCCTGGCACAGGAGGCCCTCTGGAATCTGGCTCCCTCATCTATTTTCTCTAGAAGTAATTTTTCGGAACCCAGGAGGTACACATCACAATGCCAGGCACTGAGTATGCAGCTGTGGGCAAGACCAACACCCTCCCTCCTTTCATGGAGTTTGCATTGTAATAAGGAAGACGGACAAATAGCACAGGGATACCAAATAAATAAAAGAAATAATTACAGACCGTAATGGGCTATGATACAAGAAAGCAAAGGACTCGGAGAATAAATGGGAGGAGCATGGAATGGGGAAAGGCAAGATGCTTATTTTAGGAAACAGTGCGTTTGCCAGGCAGTGGGAATAGCAAGTGCAAAGGCTCAGAGGAGAGACAGAGGCAGAGGGCGACAGATAGGACGTGAGGTTGGTCTAAGAGGTCGGCAGAGGCCGGCTTGGGCAGTTTCTATGTGAGTCACACAGGTCTGGACTTTAACCCAAGGGCCACAGGGAGTGACACAAGATTGGGGTTTTAAGAAGATCCCTTTGTCTGCAACGCGGAAGACAAGTGAGAGAAGGGCAAGGATGGAAGTGAGGAGACCCGTGCTGGGGCTTCTGCTCAGGGTGAGGTGACAGTTGACCTCAGGGAGCGAAACAGAAAACCAAGGGATGTGAACAAGCTAACAAGAATTTTGCCTTGTCATCCTCCTGCCAACCATTCCTCCAGCCTCCTAAGCTTCACTCTATCCTCTGAATCCCCCTTACCCTTTCCCTCACTCCCCCCATTTCTCCCTTCTCCCCCTGAACTCCTATTCATCCATCAAAACCTGACATACAATTCCCCTTTCCATGCTCTCATCCCTGGAAAAGTTCATTCTCCCTCCTCTACGTGCTCCCACTACCTTACATCATCACCAACCTTAATATACATGATTGCTATGTATTAAATATCTTGGGAGAGTTTAATTATTTAAGAAATAGTTGTCACATAGGTATATCTCCCCTGCTAAATTGTAATGCAAGGACAAAGACTTATAAATTTCTGAGTTCCGAGGACCCTCATGTTTTAAGGAAGTATCCCTAATTAATGGTGAATGAATAAACTGTAGCCGAAATGAAGCAAATGACCTGGCTTCTGAAAGAATCTGGAATGATTGCATTCAGAAATGACCACCTTTGCGTGACTTTTTCTTCCTGCATGGACAGTCCTGGTATTTGGAAAATAAATTTTCAAATGCTTAAAAGGAAAAAAAAAAAATCTTCCACCTCTAGGATCCATTCCTATGGCTTCAAAGTCCTTTATGGAAATTATGACCGACACTAACATGATAATTAAAACCAAATTGAATACCTATTCACTAGCGCTTAAGCTTGGGGGGAACAAAGAGGAATCTGGTGTATATCTGAGCTTCCCTAATTGTGTGCTCCTTGTAATCAACCTTACTTTTCTTGGTTACATTTCACAGTTAATTTGTTTTTCCCACACAAATAGAATTCTGGACCAGAGATGCAAAGTTTTATTGTATTATTGCACTTTTTTTTAAGGTTCCAGTTTTAAAAAAAATACAATCCCACAAGTAAAATTAATTAATTTTTAAAAATGAAATTCTCCCTGTGTGGCTTTAAGATTAATGATATTTGCTTATTATTGGATGATCTGCCTTTAATAAGTGGCATGAATAAGAATTGGCTCCCAATCTTAATGTATTTATTTTCATAAGCCAAATAGCTATAAACAACATCAAATGTAATTCTCCAGAATGGTAACAGGCTATTAACTTCTTAAGCCATTCCCTAATGGGTTTTAAATCTCTAAAAAACAGTGAGTTCTAAAGCGAAGGAGACATGGTGAAATTCTTGTCTGCCTTGGAAAATGAGCCCGCATCAAGATTCCCCAGCACCCGGAGCAGGACCTGACCTGGGGTTTTTCCCAATGCTCCTCTGGGATTCCAGGCTGAATTACTTCTTCCCCAAATCTCTACCCGTTTCCATGGCAGACATGGATGTGAGTTCCATTAAGTCTTAGACCATGATGAGCATGAACCAGCAGCCATGTGGGGCAGCCAGGCAGGGGTCCATGCCTCTAGCTCCAGCTCCCACTGCCCAGGAGTAAGTCCTGTGCATAGCCAGAGCCTCAGATCTTCCCAGGCAGTAACGACATTGGACCTATGATGATCCACACCCTTCTATGTGACATCATTCTGAATCGAGAATGGGTCTCCACTCCTTTGCCCAAGAAGGCGAGAGGGGAAAATGTAGAGTGAGAGAGAAAGTAGTAAGGTGGCTGGTGAAAGAAGAGCACAGGGTGGCTCTGGAAGCACTTGGCTATTTTGGGGTGTGTGGGAGTGATCTTAGAGCAAAGCATCTGCTCCCAGAAAACCCATCTGCTATCTATGTGTTCTGTACATTTCTCTCATCCCGAATACTTCTCTTTATCTCCAAAGCATAACGGGGAGAAAATTCCATCTCTGTTCAGAATATGAGAAGTAGGTTCTGTCTCTTTCCATCTCATTATACTTCCCACAAATGCTCCCATCTCCACCTCTTAGAATGAGGGACATAGTCCCCAGCCTCACAAGGACTGAGCCTCTCGCTCCCTCTTTTCCTAGGTCTGAACACTCTTCTCTCCACCTGGACCTGCTCATCCTTCAAGACCAATGTCAGTGTCCTTCTCCAGAAAGGGTCTGACATAGGGTAGCTCCTGACCCAGGGAAGAGGTGTGGGGTCCAGAGACAAAACTAAAGCATCGAGATGAGGTCCTGGGGGAACCAGGGAGAGATAAGATACTGAAACAGGGAAACCAGAGCAAAGAGGAAAAAAAAATAGTATGATATTCAGAGATAGCTAGTTAGCTGGTCACTTTCTGTCTGGGGTGACCTTTGACCTCTTGGCTTGCTGTTCAGGAGGGGTTTTTGGAATTGTTGGTTCCCTCAGACCAGTATTTCTACATCATCTGGGGAGCTCAGTAAGAAGCAGATACCTGAGCCTCACCTTGGAGCCCCTGAATGCATGGAAGGAGGGTGGGGTCCGGGAAGGTGCTACCCACTCCAACGTTGACTCTGAGATACCCTAGAGACGAAGGCTCCTATTGCAGAGGGGAAGAGCACAGGACTGGGATTTGACTCCCTGGGTTAAAACATGTGCCAATATCTTGCTGGATCCTAGTCTTGGACCACCCCCTCGGCCCCTGTTCCCTAATCTAAAAAATGCAGACAGTGAATCTACTTCAAAGGGCTGTTGCATGCATGAACCAAGGTGAGTCAGCAGATGTGAAATCAATGAGCCCAAGGCCTGGCACAGAACAGACATTCAGCTGATAAGAGCCACCTTGAAAAGAAGGGAGCTGGCCTTTGACCTCTCAAGCTCTATGCAGGATCTAGCAGGGGTCCAAGGACCCATTTAACCAATATTTCATAGAGAAGAAAAAGAAAAGAAGAAGAAACACCCCTATATTTGGTAGCAACCCCCAATCATTTCTCAATAGTGGCATTAGTGTAAAGATGAGGCCAACATGACTCCCAAGTGCAAATGTCTTAATTTCTTTTTCCCATTTTATATTTTAAAGATTATTTAAAATGTTCAAGTTTTGAAGTCCCTACTTGACAAGGCTGTCAGCTGATGTACAAACCACTGGAGAACCAATGATCCCTTGGCACCATGCTGAATTTGAAGCAGTGACAAGGGAGGGTAACCTCCTCTTTATTTCCCTGATGGGATACTGCAAAGGACTTTGCAGTTAGCACTGGCTCATATTTTCAGCCAGAGTGGCGGGCAGGGCAGACAAAACCCCAGTTTTAGTCCTAGTCTTCCTCTCCATTCTTCAGAACTGCCAACTGAGACCTACAGAAAGACCACTCTATTTTAGGGACAAAGATACTGTGTCACATGTATAACATAATTTAAGCCACTTAAAGGAAAAACATTCTGAGATCCTAGTATTTAGGGATAGGGGTAAAGGAAAGAAATACAGTTTAAACTTAGTCTTTGCTGACTAAACACACATGTTAAAAATTTAAGGGTAATGTATCCACCAAAGGAATAAAATAGAATGTATAATTTATAAACCTGAAGGGTAAACATAAATAAATAAATAGAAGTTGAGCAATTCAATACGAAGCAGAAAAAGTGAGGGAAAAAAGAAACAAAAAGCAAGGTGAATGTAAAATACAAAATAAAATGGTAGAAACAAATCAATATATATCAGTGTTCATGAACTGATTAACTCTTTCAAAAAGACAGACATTCTCAGATTAAATTAGAAAAATAACCCAGCTATATGCTGTTTACAGGAGTCACACAGAAAGTTTGAAAGTAAAGGGATAGAAAAAGGCATACTAGTAAAATATAGTCAATTTTCTTTACTCATGGTAGTTATGTTTTATAAATTCACCATGAGCACTGACTTAGGAAATACCGAACCAGTGCTCCTAGGGGAAATACAGAGTCAGGTTATTGCGAGCCTTTGTCACATTTTTATCAACCGATCGATACACAACATCATTTTATGTGCGTGCCCGTTTAAACATGCCTCATTTAATGTATATTGTTGATTCATTAACATTGAACTTGCAGCCAACAGCGCTACAGCTCATGCCTGAACAGAACTTATCTAACGTGTGTATTTTCTCCACAAGGAACATCACAGCCTTCTTGGGCTTAGGAACACTAGACAGCACTTCAGCACACTTTGCTTGGGGGCCATTTCAAACTGCAAAATCACCAACCATGGCATTAAAAACACCTTGAAAAGGACCCCTGTTTACATGTGAGAGCTGAAGCAAGGAGGCATAGCAGCATCTTGTTTGACATCATCTACTGGGAATGTGCCTGTCTGGCGACTCAGATTTTTCAACTCTCTACACACGTGTGCAAATGATCATGAAAGTGCTGTGAGTATTGATTTTGAGGCTATGGATAAATTTTACCAAGTAGGTAAATTCACAGAATCTGTGAATAATGAGGCTCAACTGTATTAGTAAAAAGAAAAGTGGTGCAGCTATATTCATATGCCAATGAACAGCCAATAAATGAGGCTGGGACAATTGGCCATTCCAACAGAATAGACAATAGAATAAAATTAGACCCCAACTTCACAACACACAAAATTAAATCCAGATGGCTTTCAATTAAAAATACCGAAAAGGGGTGTGTTTATGTGTGTGTGTGTGTGTGTGTGTGTTGACAAGCTAATTATAAACTAGAAACATGAAGACCCAGGAAGATGGAAGACACCTTTGAGGAGGAATAGTGGGGAGAATTTGCTCTGCCTCAGTACTGATCGTAAGCTTAACTAATTAAGGTTGTGTGATATTGACGCCAAGAATAGACAAATAGAATAATGGAACAAAACAGAAACCAGAAAGGGGCCCACACAGAAAGGGGACACTATGACAAAGATGCCACCATAAAATACTGGTGAAAGGAAAGTCTTTCTGATGGATGATTATGGAAGAACTAGGTACCCATATGGAACGAAACGAAACTAATCTCTGTATACTCAAACTGGAAACATTCCAAACATCCAACAACAGTAGAATGGATAGATACACTGCAGAATATTCATCCAATGGCATAAGATAGCATCATGAAAATAAACAGTGATGCTACATCTCACCTGCACCAGTCTCAAAGACTGAATATTAAGGAAAAGAAATCAGACATGAAAGATTGCATGCTGTATTTATTCCATTTATATATAGTTTATAAATACAAGGAAAGCTACACAACAGAGTTTAAGGATGTTTACTTAGATAGTAAAGAGTTATTATCTTGAGTTGCTTACTTTAAAGATGCTTAAATACTTAGATAGTAAAACCATGATGAAAAGCAAAATACAATTGTCATCATAGTTAGGATAGTGATTAATTTGGGCAAGATGAAGGGGTTATGATTGACAGGGGGCATTCTCTGGCTCTGAGATTTTATTTCTTGACATAGATTACAGTTACATCATGTTTTCTTTATAATAATTAAGCTTTGCATTTTAATTTCATGAAATATGCACAGTTTTATAAAAAGGACTAGTTCAATCCACTTGAGTTATACATTTAAATGTATAAATAAAACCTTAAATCTTCTGGAAGAAAATATTGGAGAATATGTTTATAGTCCAAAGACAGGGAGGATACCTTAAACAAAATGTACAATGCAGAGCTACACCAAAGGAAATATTTACAAATATCTGTAAGAGAGATGTGTAACCATATGTAAACAAGTTGCTGAGAACAGCATTGAAAGATAATCAGAGATTGGAAGAAAATATTTCAATGCACATAAGCAAAAAAAGGGATAGTACCAACAATACACATGAACATATAAAAACATAATAACTTTCTCTATTCATCAGAGAAATATAAACAAGAAAAGAAATACTGTTTTGTGTTCACAAAATTGTGAAAAATTGCAATGCGTGATAATACCGATGTTGGAAAATGGGATCTGGGAAGTTGCTGGTAGGAGTGAAAATGTGTACACACACTTTGGAGAGCAGTTTGGAAACATGCAGTGAAACTGAAAATGTACATTTCCAAAGACCCAGGTAATCTACATCTAGGAACAGGACCTAGAGAAATTCTTACACACATTCATAAGGAGATAGAGGGAAGAACGTTTTCTGTAGAAACCCAAAGGTCCAGCCAGAGGACAATGGATAAATAAATTGTGCTATTTTCAAACACTAGAATATACTTTACAGCAGCTGAAATAAAGGAACTGGATTCTACATGATCCATATGGTAAATCTCAAGAACTTAATATCGAGAGTAGACCAAAAGTAAGTTGCAGAATACATACATGTCACGATGTATATATACTTCAAGCACGCAGCACGTACCTGGGTCATGAAAGCAAAACACACACAGGAAGGACACACACCACCTTCAAAATAGTGTTTGCCTCCAGGCAAGGAGAGGAAGGGAGGGAAATGAGATCCAGGGGGTTACAAAGGTGACTTCAACAGTGTAGTGTTTTAGTTCCTTTTAAAGAAAATAGGAATCAAATGTGGCAAAATAATTTCTTTATTTAAATCTGTCTCGTATATATACAGGTATTTGTTTCATCATTTTCTTTCCATTTCTGTATATTTTAAATATTTCAAAATTCCAATAAAAATATAATAAAATAAAAAAGGGAGAATATGCCATTCCCTGCAGAGTGATGACACTTTCTAACACATATCTTGCACTCATCAGAGTTTCAGTATTTTATTTTAAAGTCCTTTGGCTCCACTGGGAACAAGTCTGAGTTAAGAACAGGGGCCACGAGGCCCCCAAACGGTTCTGTACCTAAACCCACTAGGTTCCCTGGTCAGTCGGTGGCAGTGCTCCCTCCTCCAGGGTCCCACTCCAGAGTGACCACCCTCCAGAGTGACACATATTTCACTGTTCAGTAATTGCTGTTTATGTGTCTGTCTCCTCTACCAGCCTCAGAGCCCCCAGGCAGCAACAGCATCTTTTGTTCATTTGCTGGCACATAGGAGGTGGCAATAAACACAGGCTGAATTCGAAACCACTGTGTGCACCAGCTCAGGAGAGGCTGGAGACGTTAGTAAGTTGGGGATTCGGTCTTAGGTGATGCACCTGGTCCTATAGGGGGCCTTTGGGTGGTCAGGAATGAATCTTTTGTAAGTGGGTCTCTCCATGAGTCCAGTGGGCTGTGTCCTCTGAGGAGAGAGCCCAGGACAGAGTTTGTGCCCCTGGTCTCTTCTTCCTGAGTACACATCACATCAAATATTGCGAACACTAACTTTGGCACAGCACACATTTATGAATACTTCTGTACAAAGACCCAAAGGGACCATACCGATGCAAAAATAGTCGTTGCATCAAATTGGGGAAATTATACTTTTCTTCTTATTTTTCCAGCTTTCTGCAATATGGTTTTATTGTCCTAATAAAAACTCAGAAAGAATATAAAAACCCTACTTCATCTATGAAGTGAAGAAATAGGATGGCAAGTGTTCGATGTTTCATTAGACTTAATTCCCCACCCTTCCAATTTTCCCTTTGAAATGACCAATAAATCCATAATTAGAATGTATGCAATTAAATATATTTACATACACATTTATATTTCAACAGAATAAATAATACCTAAATAATTCAGGCAACAGTACCGTGGACAAGCCAAAAATTTAGTGCTATTTCTGAAAGAAATCCTGCAGACAGGATTAACAATAAAGAACTCAAGTTTTCATGTTCAAGGGCTCGAGTGGAGGCCAGGAATCTGCATGTTTACCAAGTTTGCCAGGTGATTCTGAAGCAAGTGGTCCTCAGACCACAGTTTGGGAGAACAGTGAGATAGAGGAAGAACCAATTTGTCTGGGGACAAATTTGCTTAAGCAAAATGACAGTGACAGTGATGTGACAGAAGTATAAAGAATCTGAAAATCAGAGGGAGGAGGGCTGGAAATGAACGGATGGGAAGCAAAAGAGAGTCTGTCTGCAGAGCAGCTGGGATCAGCTTGTCCTGAGGCTTCCCTGATGCAGACGGGGCCACAAGTTAAGCAAGTCATTCGGTGGGCAGGGAGGTGATCTAGAGTGGGAGGGACAGAGGAGGAGAGTAGTGCCCCAGGCCACCTCCACAAAGCCAGGAAAGTAACCACCATGCCACCATTGGGAATTGTCACTGATCCCACCCCCTGTACAGGAGCCAGGTCCCCACACAAACCAAAATCAACCTCAAGAAATGCAGCGGTTCCCGTTTGTCTTGGACCCAAGGTTTGAACAAGGACCCATTCAAACTCTGCCAGAACTCCTTCTCCCCATAATGGGCAAAATTACCCTCTCTCCAATAGAATGATAAACAAAAAAAGAAATCACCGGATGTCTGAGGCTATTCAGTAGCTCATAAGAGAGGGATCATTCTGAGATATCACAGTAATGACACAGACAATATCAAACGAGAGAGAAAATTCAAGAAATCCTCTAATTTATATCCTTAAGAAGTTGTTTAGTAATTATATGGCTGATATGAAAAAAGATCAAAAAATATTGCTTTCAAGTGAAAACACCTTATTGAAATAAAATATGAAAGATGGAGGCCGAGGGTAGCAGATTATATAAAGCTGAAAATTCAATTGGTCAAATTGACTCACCTGAGAAATTCTTGGTTCTCTGACCCCAAAGCTCACTTTCTCCCAATCATTCCTCCATACCACATTTGATGAACCGAACTAAATTCAGGAGTAACTCTGCCACTCTCCTGCTTGAAAATACCAAATGGCTTCCAATTGTCACTGAGTTCCTGCCCCCCAAGGATAGTACTCAGGGCCTTCCTACCACACTGAGCAAAAGTTGCCCAAACTCAACAGAATCTTTGCTTTTCCCTGTAAGTAAGCCGCATTCCCCCACCTCTGCAAATTTGCCCATGCTTTGCAGAGATCCCTCCCCATGAAAAGTCCTTCCCTCTCATTACCTTCTAATAATCAGAACATTCACTGAACGCTTCCATGTGCCAGGATCTTACTAAGTGATGACACTTACTGTCATTAAGTATGTAAGCAAGTGCCACTAAGTATGGCACTTACATACATAAAACAAAAACACAAACCACCACTAATATGCAGAGTACCTAACTTATTGGAACATTTGCCTAAGTACTGATGATGTAGCAGTGAATGGAACAGATAAACTCTTCTAAGAGGAGAAGATGAGTAGGAATATACAACTCCCTCTCTCTCTACATATATATATATTTTATATGTATATATATAAAAACAGTTATATACATATAAAACAGTTATATATATAAAACAGTTATATATATATAGTTGTTCATATAGAGAGTTTTATATATATATATATATATATATATATAATGGATTGAATTGTGTCCCCCACCTCACTCCAAAATTCATATGTTGAAGTCCTAACTCCCAATGTTACCATATTTGGATATAGGGCCTTTAGGAGGTAATTAAGATCAAATAAGCTCATAAAGATGGGACCCTAATGCAATAGGACTGGCGACTTTACAAGCAGAGGAAGAGAAAGAGATCTCTCTCTCTCCACGTACATGGCCCCGTGAGGACACAGTGATGGGGGAGCTGCTACAAGCCAGGAAGGAAGACTTCACCATAAACCAATGCCTGCCTGAGCTTGATCTTGGACTTTCGAGCCCCTAGAACTGCGAGGAAGGAATTCTGTTTGTTCAGACCACCCAGTCTGTATTTTGTTATGGCAGCCTGAGCAGACTATGTAGCAACGCTTACAGATTCTGGAAAAAGGAGTTCCAGGCTGTGGGAAATGCTGACTTTGAGGCAGGGGGACACTTGGTGGCTTGGAAGAACACCTAAGAAGCCACTATGGCTGGAACAGGGCAAGGCAGGGGGGTCAATAGGGGATAAATTCAGAGTGGGAGACTAGGGGAAGGAGTTGGGGCAGATTGCAGGGGCCTTCCAGGCACGGTAAGACTTTAGCTTCTACTCTGAGAGCACTAAGAAGTCACCAGAGTGTTCAGGGGAGAAGAATGACATGATAAGAGCCATTCAGATCATTCTGGCTGTCGGTCACTGGTGGGAGCAGGATGGCATTTAGGAAGCTATTTCACAGTCCAGATGGGTAATGGTGTGGCCGGACCAGGGTGAGAATAGTGGAAGTGGTGGGAAACAGTCACATCCAGGATGTATTTTGAATGTAGAGCCCATGAAATTGGCTGTGGGTTTCATATCGAGTTCGAAAGAAAGAAGAGTCAAGGATGACTGCAAAGTTTTTATCCTCAGCAACACGCAAGATGGAACTGTCAATAACTGAGATGAGAGAAACTGCTGACACAGTCTGAGCGGGTGGAGATGGTGGAGAGTTTGGTTTTGGACAAATTGGGATTCAGATGCCAAGGAGAGAGCCACGGGAAGGTGTCTGGTAGGCAGCTCAGTGTTGTGTCTGAGTCTGGAGTCCAAGGGAAGGTCTGGAATAGAAATGCAAGTTGGGAAAAGGTCAGGACGTTATTGAATGAGACTGCCCAAAACGTGTGAGTACACAGAGAAGAGGTCCTAAAACTGAGCCCTGGCTGGCCCAGCGGTGTATAAAGCTTGGGGAAATGAAGTGGAGACAGCAAGAGACTCAGAAAGCACAACATGGGAGCTTCGAGGAAAGCCGACAGAGTGTGGTATCCTGGAAACCACAGGCAGGAGGCAAAAATGATTATTTGCACCAAGTGCTATTGCTAAGTCAGATGAGATGTGGGCAAAGAACTGATCTTTGGGTTCTCATCGTGTAGGTCATTGGTGACCTTGACCCCAGCAGGTGCAGTGGGACGATAGGGACAAGACAGGAGGAAAGGATGGAGAAACAAGTACAGACAATGGGTGTGAGGAATTTCTTCTAAGGGAAGACAATGAAACAGGTGGTAGCTGATGGGGAATGTGGTTTCAAAGGAGAGAGTTTTCTTAAAAATTATTACAACATGTATGTGCCATTGTGGAAATAACCAAGTAGAGAGAGCTGGACCTATCATGCAGGAGAAAGGACAATTATAGGAGAATATTTTAACCCTTTTCACAGAGGAAGCCAATGTTCAGAGAGGGAATGTGATTTCGCTAAGGTCACACAGCTAGCAATCCGTGGATCAGGATTCAGACCACATCTGCCCGGGTGAAGTCTGCATTCTTAATGATTCCTGCTACTTGGATTCTAAACCCTCCCTCAACTCAAGTTCAAGTTCAAATTCAACTCTTTCTTCATGTGGCTTCCTTCAAACATCCAAGCTAGAAGTGATCTCTGCTTCTTCCCTTTGACCTCTCATATCACTTAATCCTGATGTTTTATTAGTTATTCATTTTCTGCCTGCTACCATATTGTAAGTGTCTTGAAGACCTAGAATATGCATTATAAACCTCTTTGTCCGTCCATCCCCTAACACAGTGCCTAGCGCACGGTCGGAGCTCGATCAATGTTTGCTACAGGCAGGCAGGTGGGAGGGAGGGAGGATGGCAGGGAAGGAAGGAGGAGGGATGGCTTTTTCCCAAAGACTCCTCACCGGGTTGACACCTCATACATTACAGCCGGCTTTCCCTGCCCCCGACTAAGGGACTGTATTTACTTTAAACTTTCCTCCTAGGAGCTGTTACCTCTTTACTCATCTCTGACTGTTTTCTGGATCTGGTCCAGATTCTCTGCTTCCTGTTAATAATAAATCAGACACTGAAATGCTCTGCAGAGGGGGAGGCCTTCCACATGTGCACCTGTTAGGTCAAGAACCACCTGGAGAGAGGAATGTGACCATCTGCTAATTGCAGCTGGGAAGGAGCTGCAGAGGGACTCCATGTATTTCAGTGCACGAGCCCCCGTTGGTCTCCTGCTTCTTGCCAGACCCTGTGCTGAGCAGAAGAGACAACTCGAGGAGCAGGACACTCCTGCCTTCACCAGGGTCACAGCTCATGGGGAGGGCTGCAGGTGACAGCAGAGCCAGAGGTAGGATTCCCTGACCACCGTGAACAGTTATCAATCTTTCAATTCCTTTGGAAACTCAGGAACTAGCTAATTTAATTCCTTGAGCAGCTTGGCTTATTTTTCACTGCATTGGCTGGCAGATTCAGAAGTATGCAAAGGTGCTTCCACCAGAGAGTTGGTTCTTCCTCCAAACGGATGTCACCTGGTCCCTCCTGGGCTCAAAACCTTTAAGTGGCTCTGTGTCATGTTCAGGAAAATGTCCCAGCTCCTTTGAAAGGTCTCGATCCACCTGGTGAGCCCCTTCTTCCCATGAGACCCCATGCCTTATCCCATTTGGGAGCAGTGTTTTAGAGGAAAGGCACCTGAGTCCATGCTAGCTTTAAATTCTGGCTCTGCTCATTATAGAGTGGTTATTGTATAAAAGTTTGCTGTCTTACTAGGCTACCCTTTTACCTGGTCTTTTTGCTAAAGAGAACAGGCATTTATTGGGGACTTTTTATTTCCTGTTTTGTCTGCACCTGTTGGTCTTTCTAGGTCTCTGGATTCTTCAGCTCCAAGCCTGTGATGGGGCAAAAAGTAAATCCAGAGAACACACCACTGTGTAGCTCCTCAGGTCCTGACGTCCCTAGTGGGCCTGCCTTCTTCCTACCTTTCGGAGTCTTCTTATGCTGTTTTGGGGACAACATCCAGAGTTTTTGGCAGTGCTTAACTAGAGAAATAGGGAAAAGTACATCAACTCTACCTTCCCATGAGTGGAACATAACGAGATTGCTTTTAACAACAAATATGCATTGGTTGTTAAGCTGATTTTTTGTAATCCCATCATGATACAATTTCTCTAACTGAAACATTAAGAATGAGAGTTATAAAGAATTTTTCCTAATGAATTACATATAACAAAATGTAGCCATAGTAACACAGTGGTCTTCATAACGGGACTTGAAAGTCCACAGATTTCATTCAAATTCTCATTCTTCCCCATACTAAAAATTGTTTATTTATTTTAAAATATTTTTATCAAAGTATAATATACATGCAGTAAAATTCACCCATTTTAGTGTACAGTTCTGTGACTTGTGACAAATGCCTACAGCTGTATAACTACCACCATGATCAAAATACAGAACAGTTTCAATTCTAATTTTAAAACAAACAAAAAACATTCAAGATTCCTAAGTACCTTCAGAATGTCATCTGGGCTCTTTGCCAAGGATACAAAACTTTCCACGATGTGGCTTTTGTCTTCAGGAGTCCAGAGCCCAGTTGGGGAATAAATGATGTTGGATGAGGTGACCTGCAGCTTCAACTCTAACCTAGGACATTGGGGTAGGGGGAGGTCAAGCTCTAACTCAAGGCAGGTAGAACACATATATGCTGGACTGGAGCTGCCAAGGGCAGTAGGGGCTCAGAAGCAAGAGTTACTCTGAGATTCTCCTGCCTACCAACTCTGATATTTTCTATTATTTTGCTCAAAACAAACCATTCCAAATCTTAATGGCTTCAAATAGCAAACATTTATTATTTCTTATATTCTGTGGGTCATCTAGGCATGTTTCCTGGGCTGGGCTGGCTCTGTTGATCTCTGGAGTCAGCTGGCATCTCAGCTGTGCTGCGTGTTCTGGGACAGCCTTGCTCACGTTGCAGGTGACTGGCAGTCTGGCTGGTTTAAGAGGGCTCTGCTCATCTTGGCTCCACGCGGTGTCTCATCCTCCAGCAGGCTAGCTCAGGCTCCTTCACTCGGCAGGCTTAGGGCTCCAAAGACCCACAAGAGAGGATGAGTACCATTGTATGATCACTTTTCAAGCCTTTGCTTGCATTACGTTTTCTAATGTTCCATGGGCTAAACTAAATCCAGATTCTCAAGCGGTGGAAAAAGAGACTCCGCTGTTTAATTGGAGGAAACACAAAGTCACATCTCGAAGGGTTGGGAGGATTTTTTGCGGTCCATGTTGTACCACCTTGTGCTACAGGTAGAGACAACAAGGCACAGAGATCATCATGAATGACCAGGGCAGAAACCTACAGTGGACACAGACAGGACCTGCAGTCAGTCCTCCTACTGCCAGAGACCTGCTGCTAGTGCACCTATGGGAAACCCTGGGCATCAGGGTACCTGAGAAACCTCCACCTGCCTGGGCTGAGGAAGCCTCCTCGGCTCCCTGGCTCTACCTGGCCAATCACCACAGCCTTCTACCTGGTCCTCTGTCGCTATTCTCACCGCCTCTTATCAGCAACCCATGGTGTACCCAGAGGAAATGTTCCAAAATGTTCCCCTTTCTCTAAAAAAAAAAGGGAGTGGTTATTCCCAACTTTTTACATACTAAGATGCCAAGAAGTTGAGTGGTTAACACACAGACTTTGGAATCTAACAGGTCTGCTTTCAAATCTGACTTCTACTATTTACTCTGTGGGTGAGTTTGGACAGGTTAATTAACCTTGCCAAAGCACTGTTTCTCATCTGTAACATGTAAATTAAGAGTCTTGCACAATGCCAGGTGCATGGTACCCATGATGCGTAGGTACATGGTACCTATGATCAGGGTTCCCTCCCAGGCTATAAAACAAGTAGAGTCCTGACCCAGAGGTGAGGACACACACAGCTTCCAGGGCATCACAACAGAAGGGTATTGTTTTCTTTGTTAAGTTTTAACTTGCAGCAAACAGCACCATCTCTGTTAAGTGATTTATTTGTTGCCTCTGGGCTCATGTTTGGAAGGGCTCCCTGCTCTGTTCCAGGCTGGTATTCCAAACATTAACATATGTCAAGAGCTCACACAAAGCCAAGGAGGTAAAATCACTTTTCAGGAGAAGAGAGAGTGAGAGCAGTTTGCAGTGCCAGGAAAGATCAGGGAGACAAAGACTTATCAGCAAGCATGGTGGGTTTGGAGAATGGCGGGGAGGGTGGATGCGGAGCCCAGGATGGGAGGTGGGGGATGGGGCTGCCAAGGGGGAACTTTGGATTTGCCCAAAGAGAGTGAAAGTAACTATTTTTCAGAGACCACCTACAATGTGCCGCCTTCTTTATACACACCCCGTTTTGTCCTCTTGAAACCCATGTGAGGTTGATATTACCCGTCTTACAGAACGTGGAACTCCCAGATGTTAAGCAACTTGCCCGAGTTCACACAGATAGTATGGGGCAGAACTGGGATTCAAACACGGGCCCCTCTGATATCAGACGCCACACTCTTTTCCCTAGACCGCTCCTCCCGGGGGAAGTCTACCCTGTCAGAGGAGGAAGTATTCTCCCTCCTCGATATGTTTCAGTCTCTTTCAACAGATTGTGTAACGGAGGCTCATGAAGATTAAGCAAACTTTCCAGATCACAGAACAATGAGGAGCGGAAACACGATGAGAACAGGTCTTCGAGTCAGTCCCCCGTGAGGCCCTGGCTCATGCTTTCCTATCTGCTTCTCTGCCTCTCTGTCCACCACGTCGCCAAGTCTGACAGATCTCTGCCATCAGACCACCGTCCGCATTCATCTCTCCTGGGGAGCCGTGACCTCTCGGGCTGGGATAGCCATGTGTCTGGCATCTTTCCTTGAGTTCAGACCTAGGAGCAGCCTTTGTCCACCTCCTGTGATCTCCCAGGTTTCTCTTCGCAGCCTGCCTGCTCCTCGTCCACTCTCAGTGCAGCAGCACCATGTGGGCTGTTAGGATCATGGGAATACATAACATAGCATATCTGCCCTCGAGAAGCTTGTATTCTAGGGGAGGCATGAATGCAGGACATGATCACAGGGGAGGCATTGCGCTCTGATCCCTTCCCCACATTCCTTTGACCACGTCGAGGAATCTTTGCTACTGCGTTGGTGGGAGGTGGGCATTGACATTGCTGTACTGTGGACAGTGGATCAGTGGGGACACAGGAGGTGGCCGGCTGCCGGGCCAGTTGGGATGCTGAGAGGAGATGGCAGGTAAAAGCAGACCAGGGACCAAACAAAGGAGGGCAGCAAGGATAACACGGGAGTGGTAGAGGCAGGAAGTCTACAGGTTAAAGAGATCCTGTAAAGAGCGATGAGCCCTTAGCGACTGGCAGGTGGGAGCACACGGAGGAGCTTGAGGTAGTGATGGGCTTGGTGGCTGCACCCGGCTTTGGACCTTGGGCACAGGAGGTGAGCTGAGTTATACGCACAGCACAGAGCCCTCTGCAAATGCAAACCTCTCATTGACTAATAGGAATCTACTGAAAAAAAGGAGAAATAATTACCACCAAGCTGCAGTCTGGTACATCCCAGGCTCACTGCTCTGATTGGCCTGACCTCTGAGACGGGAGGCACCATCATTGCAATGAGGTAGCAGTTACTTTGGGATTGAGATTCACACAAACTGACTGCTTCAGACTTTTGTCAAATACAGAAGAAAGAGGTATGCTCAGTGTTGATCCAAAATGGTTTTAAACTTCTTTCTGAAACATGAAAATTATGCATCTCAAAATATAATGGCATCTAAGGAAGAGAGGCTCAAGGGGCTGCCTGGAAAGTGCACAAAGTCCAGGAGGTTACAGACACTTGCACAAATGGGGCATTGGGAAGACCTTCAGAAGCTCTTTGATCCTTGCAGTAGAGAAAGTTTTAGCCCTCAGTGACAGCTGGGTACACTGAGGTCCAGATGGTACAGTTTGCTCAAGATCCCCCTAACCAGTATGGGCAGACTACCGGATTGGAGTCTTTCTGAGAAGCAGGGCAGCAGAGGGGTTAAGTGTGTGAGTCGTGCAGGAGTCCAAATCCTGGCAAGTGACTCAACCCCTCTAAGCCTCCCCTTTCTCATCTGTTAAATGGGAGCACACGAGTGGGAGGACCCCCACTGTGAGGCATTCCACATGCAGCATTTCACACAAGGGGGCGAATGCAGAAGCACAATGAGGAATGCAGCAGAGAAAAGAAGGTGTCAGCAAAAGAGAAGATTTTCGGGGCAAAGAATTCAGACAGGGCACATAAGGTCTGGCATGTTTCTACTCTGTAATGCCTAGGACCCCCGCTGGGAAGACTCGAATGGCCAGGAGTGACTTGAATATCTGGGAGGCGGAATTATCTGAAGCCTTCTTCATTCACACGCCAGTGCCATGATGGGCTTAGCTGGAAGGCTGGGCTCGGCCTTTGGAGCAGGTGGCCGCGCCAGCATGGTGGTCTCAGAGCTCCCAGACAGAGTATTCCAGCAAAGCAGGTGGAGCTGCATGGCCTTTGTGATCTAGCTTTGGAGGTCATGTAGTGTCACTTCCACCACATTTTGTTGGCTGAAGTAGTCAGAAAAATCACCCAGATTCAAGGGTCGAAGACATAGACCTCAACTCTGGATAGAAAGATGTTAAAGAATTTGCACCCATGTTTTAAAACCTTTATGGAGGGTTGTTCTAAATGTCTTTCAAAAGGTTCAACCATCTCTGAGGTGGAGTTGGTTGATTCTCTCAAAATGTCATGGCATTAAGAACTCAGAGGACATTGAGGGATGAGAGCTATAAGGTCCAGAGGAGGGAGTTGAGGGATGCAGCTTGCACTAGAACATGTGGGGAAACTGAGGCCAAGAAAAGAACAAGGGCTTGCCCCATAAGTCATGGCACACTAGGTTTTCCGTCACGCATGATACCAAGGACAATGTGGATACCTGCAGCCTATGGATAAAAATGCAAATCTCATTTTAGCCTTTTGTTTTAACCTCCGCCACTCTATGTCTTGCCATTAGTTGTAGGAAGCAGTCAGGGGCCAAGAGACAACGAAGAATGATGTGATGGGGTGAACGTGTGGATCCGCTGAGCACCTGGACATTCTCATTGTCACTCACTCCTCATGAAGGTGACCCCAAGGTCTAAAGAGAAGGGATTGTTCATGAAACCAGACCCACATTCAGCCTGTTCGTAGTTAACTGACCAGACAGACAGATGGATATGTTTAAGTTAATTTTTGGAAAATTTCATAAAGTCAATTGAACCCTCTCAACTCATATTTGCATTGCTTTTAGACGATCCTAATTAATGAACACTTCTAGGTATTTCTGAGGCAGGTAGACGGTTTGAGCATTTTGAGTCAAAATACTCGTGATCAGGGTTTGCAAGTCAGGCAGCCTGTTCCAGGATGGGTTTTAAATAGGATCTTTTGTTTAATCAAATGAGATGTTCTTATAGAAAACAAATAGAAAGGTGGCCAAGAAAGGTCTTGATAAACAATTCAGTGTTATTAGTTCTCACGAACACACTGAGATTGCATCATCCTTAAAGGGGAGGACCCTGGCTTATTCTGGAAGTTAAATAAGAGGGCCCCAAACGGTGTTCTATAGTCTTGAAATATCTCCTTGACCTTCAGCCTTCCTAGAAGATCCTGACTACCCCCATCCCCATCGGACCACGTGCTCTTGAAGGCTGATTCCGGGCCATTCGTTCACTGCTGATCCCAGCAGCTTTTGACAAAGAAATGCAACTACGGTAGGGGCTGGATTGGGTGAAATTTCTTGGCTGGGAGATTCAGTAGGAAAGGTTCTGTACACAGTGGGCAATCAGTGACTGGGAGTTGAACTTGAGTATTCATTTGCTGATGGAATCCTTACATTTTGAGTTCTAAAGGGCATTTACATTTTAAGAGGTAACCTGGAGAAAGAGGGGTAGGCAGGAGGAGGAAAAAGGAGGCCAGAATAATGAGCCCAATCTTGCAATTCCCTCAATAATAAGGCAGAGGCCCCATGAGGCAGGCAGAGCAGTAGAAAGAGCTTGCCTCCGTGGTTCCAGAGAGAAAAACTTAAATGCCAGTAATTATCCTCTGGAGACTGAACGTCCCCAGTCTAACTAACGGAGCCAGGGGAGCCTATCCCAGACTTTCCCAAAGTACAGAGGGACACTTTGGTTTTGAATTACAGACTTTGAGGCTATAGTCGTCAGGAGTTCTATTTAACTCTCTTTAGAGCTTCGGAAAAGACTGGCTTCCAATTTAGTTTTCCATAGGGCAGAGCCATTCTCTTACCTACTTCTTTCTTCCTATCAGTGCTAAAATTATCTAAAAAGGAAATGAAGAGAATTTGGAAACATAGAAGATATATATGTATATATTTATATATATATGCACACAGCCTATTACATTCTGGCATAGCTATATTTATAAACTTCCTTAGGGTGGAGATGGGGAATCTCACATTCATGTATTCCTTTAGCAGATTTTGTTAAGAACCCACTGCGATGGTTAATTTTAAGTGTCAACTTGACTGGGCCAAGGGATTTCCAGAGAGCTGGGAAAACATTATCCCTGAGTGTGTCTGTGAGGCTGTTTCTGGAAGGGATTAGCATTTGACTCGATAGACTGAATAAAGATCAGCCTCACAAATTTGATGAGCATCGTCCAACCCATTGAGAGCCTACATAGGACAGAAAGACGGAGAAGGACGAACTTGCTCTGTCTCGGCCTGAGCTGGGACATCCATCCTCTCCTGCCCTCGGACATCAGTGCTCCTGGTTCTTGGGCCTTCAGGTTTGGACTGGAACTATACCACCAGCTTTCCTGGACCTCCAGCTTGCAGACAGCAGACTGTGGGGCTTCTCACATCCACATTCATGCACACCAGTCCCTTGGGGAAAATTTATTTATATATGTATATCTATATCTATCCATCTATCCACCCAATTAATTCTGTTTCTCTGGAGACCCTAACACACCTAACTATATGCCAGCTATTACATTGCCTGCTGAGGCTTCGGATATGAAAAAGAAATAGTACCTGACCTCCAGGAAGTTTCAGATTGGGAGTGAAAATAAAAAGGGGATTTGAAAAAATGGAAATTTGAGGAGGTTAATATTAACAGGATAATCTTTGAGTATTTCCAGAGGTTACAAAATTCACACAGCTCTTTCCTATGTCCCAGAAACAGAGGGAAGATGTATTAAGGTTCGGGTTAAGTCTCTATCACTTCTGGTAATCTTGCTACCAACAAGGGTGTTGTGCAAGCCAACAGTATGGTCCCAAAACTCAATAGAAATACAACTAATTTTTTTTTACCTTTCAACCTGGTTCTCAGAACCTGGATAGAGAACTCTTGGTGCTAAGCTGAAATGTATAGAAGTAAGAATAGGTTTGTAGTCTCATAGACCTTACCTGACATTATCCTAGACATAGGACCTCGGCAGAATGATTTAAACTCTGAATCCCAGTTTCAATAACTCATAAATAAAGACAATAAAGCCTACCTCAAGTAGTTGTTGCATTAGATAACATAATATACAAAAGCGACTAACACATATTGAGTATTTAGTTATGTTAGTTCTTTTCCATTCATAAGTGTTCCATTAATGTTATTATTGCAGCTCTTTTTTTTTATGTAATTAGTATATGATGCCATGAATTAGCTATAAAGGTATTAGCCTAAAAAGATAGCAGGAAATACAGTAAAATAAAGTTCAGCCTGAGACCCCAAAGGTATCTTGGGCTTTGCTTCCTGAGCAAAACCATCAGCTACCAATAGTCATTATTGGTAGCTGATTGAATCACTCGCAAAACAATCAGTAAAAAGGTGATAATTTTTCATGTCCAGGAAGAATGATCCATTAGGGGACTTTAAAATTAACAGCAAGAAATAGTGTTGTCAATATGACACCAACACAGTCCGTAATTAATCAGATCTCAACCCTTTTGTCTGCCGGGAAGTCTCCAGAGTCTGTTCCCAGCGCCTTAAAAGATAAAGGTTGTCCTTGCCCCACTTGCCTAATAATAATTTATAGATGTGTAAACATTTACCACAACAATTACAGGTCGGCCTAATGAAATTCCAGGAGCAGAAGTCACGAAAGACCTGAGCATGCATCATAAATTCAGAATCAATCCCGCGGGCCGGGATCCGCAAATAAATTACAAATCAAGGCAAACCCTTTCAAAAGCAGACCTTTCCCAAGGGCTAGGGAATTGAGGGTTTTGTGGTCGGACTCCCTTAAAGGATGTGAACATGCATGGGCCAGGTTTGAATGCTAACTCTGGAATATTCCTCACTTGGAAGTCGCTTAACCTTTAGGAGCCTCTGTTTCCTCATCTGTAAAATGAGCTTCCTGGCGCGGCAGTTGTGTTTCATTCATTCGTTTGATAAATGCCTGTTAATTAGCATCTGTATTCCAGAAATCTAGCGTTTACCATAGTACCCGGCACCTAGTAGACATGAAATAAATGGTGGCTGTGATATTATACTTGATTTGTCATTAATAATAATAACTAGCATTATCTTGATTATTGGAAATCTACTCCTTAGGAATTTTATTATGTAGCAAGTTTATTGCTTAGGAAGTTGGTGGATTAGAAGAGAAGTATGATACTGGGGGAAAAAAATAGGATGCTGACAGGACCTCTCCCAACCCCCGGGAGACTGGTATTGGAGGTTAAGCAAGGGAAAAGAAAATGAAGGAATCTTCTCTCTTGCTTCACACAAACACGATCGTTAACAGGGAAGAGGCAGGCATGAACTGAAGGCTTGTTCCATGCCAGGTCCTTCGCTAGGGATGTGCTTAGGCCACATCATTTACTTCCTGCAGTAATTCTGTTTCATTCACTGTTATCTCCATTGAAGTGGCGAAATAAGTGAGATCCCAAGGAATTAAACCAAAAAGGCATAAATAAGGAACAAAGGTCTTTAATTATAGACTAATGCATTTGGGGTAAACCTGTGACAACACATGACTCCCAAAGTCTGGTGGCAAGTCCCCGGTCTGTGCCTCCAGGATAAAGACTCCCAGTGTGTATAAAGATCCAGACCCCAGATCAGGGAAAAAACACCCAGCTCAGGTAAGAAAACCCCCATTCAGAAGGCAAGAAGGGACTAGCACCTACTAACCACCTTGGGAGGCCCCCTGAACGGACAAAGACCTGAAACACCAGAACACCACCTGCCTGATCCTCCCTCCAGCAGTGCATCCGGAGCCACGCTAAATCACACACCGGAATATTCGGGAAAATGCTTGCCCCATCTAACACCTCATAGACTGCAATTGTCATCTGCTTTGAGCAAAACCTGATCCTATTTTTTAACAAATGCAAATACAAGACAAGTACCCTGAATGTCATGCTCAAAGAACACTTTGTCTCTGATTAATCCCAAATGTGGCTATTCAGCATGTGTACTGTTCTTCTCCTTAAGTATAAACCCCATTTGTGAAGAAAGATTTGTTCCAGCTGATTGCTTGGCTACAAATCTCATCCCCGACTTTTTTCTTCTCCCTTATTACTTAAAAGAACCAAGTTCAGACCTCTGATTGTTAAGAATATTTTGAGGTAGAGAATCTATGTTCTGATGAGTTGATCCATTGCCTGGGTAACCCATACCTTATTTCGAGCTACTCAGATTTGGGACATGGAAATGTCCCCCAGGACAGGTCAGTGGCAAAAAGCCAAGTTCAAGAGGCAGATCTCCCAGGACAGGACCCAGCTCAGCCACCAGCAGCTTGCGCGATCGTTGACAAGTGGCAACTTCTCTGTGTTCCAGTCACTCATCTATTGTCAGAATTGTGAGAATTTAAAGGAAATATGTATACAAAATACTTAAAGGGGTATCCATTGCCTATTAAGCCCCCAATAAATGCTAGCGAGGGTGATCGTTGTCCTTGCAGAATAGGAAGAGACAGCTGACATGATGTGCTCTGCAGTTTAACATCTTCTCTTAAGCAACTAGCACACACTTCTGTGCTCCCTCATCTTGTTGTACCAAAAATGAAGGCTGAGCCCTTCCTGAGTGTCAGGCATCCTTGTCCTGTTATCAAAACCACAAGGGGGGCCGGGCGCGGTGGCTCACGCCTGTAATCCTAGCTCTCTGGGAGGCCGAGGCGGGCGGATTGTTTGAGCTCAGGAGTTCGAAACCAGCCTGAGCAAGAGCGAGACCCCGTCTCTACTGAAAAAAATAGAAAGAAATTAATTGGACAACTAAAAATATATAGAAAAAAAAATTAGCCGGGCATGGTGGCACATGCCTGTAGTCCCAGCTACTCGGGAGGCTGAGGCAGAAGGATTGCTTGAGCCCAGGAGTTTGAGGTTGCTGTGAGCTAGGATGATGCCATGGCACTCTAGCCCGGGCAACACAGTGAGACTCTGTCTCAAAAAAAAAAAAAAAAAAAACCACAAGGGGGTTTCAGCCTAGGTCCAGCTGCTTGCCACACAAAAAGCCAATTACTGAGACAAGGAGGCTTGTCAAGAAAGAAAGGAATTTTTTAACACGAAAGACATCTGTCAGGAGAACGGGGAATCAGCTTCAAATCCATCTCCCCGACTAATGGAGATCACGGGCTCTGTAAGGAGGGGCGACACGCACTGGGGCAGGCTGTAGTGTACTTAACAGGGGGCTATGTGCACTGGGGCAGCTTGCCGGGCATGGAGAGTCTGCCCAGGGGGCCTTCAGATTCTCTGATCCTTGTCTTGCAGAAATGCTGCCATTTATGGGAAACAGCTCAGAAAGGTCAAGTATGAGAGTTAAAAGTTTGAGGTTTCGGGTCATCATGCCCTACTGGCCTGAGAATCTAAACCTTGAGAGGGGGAGGATTATAAAAGCATGTAGGCGTCACTGAAATGTGTTCATAGAGCTGGTTACCGTATGGATCTTACAAGCTCCATCTAATTTAGCTCCTAGAGGGAGGAGCAACTGCGTGATCTACATTCTACAGAGAAGGCACAGAGAGATGTCCGTGGTCCAGAGCGTTGGCTTGTGGACTCTGTAGACTGTCTTGAAGGCGCTGCTTCCTGCATCCCTCTTACCTGCCATCCCTCTTCAAAAACATCATCAGAACCATGGTTGCCTACAGGGGACAAGGATTGACTGGGACGAGGGACAGGAGGAACTTTCTGGGAGATGGGGATGTTCTATGTCTTGGGATTTGGGCTACATGATGATACTTTTGTCAAAAGCTGTTCAATTGTATTTCATTGTACATGAATTTTAACTTCTATTAATATATTTTTAACCATGCAGAGCTGAGAAGGGTAGAGTGGAACAGCAGGCAGGGAGGCTGGAGACTAGCAGCAGTAGTGTGGCTGGCACAGGGGTGGAGGCTGGGTCCCATGCATGGCCGTGGCCCAAGAGGCACTGCCTAGCAGAGACAGCTGGAGTCAGAGTGTTCTCAGCCATCTCTCCCTTGCCCTGGCATGGTCTAAGCTTTAGGGGTAGCCAAGGGTTCATGGTACCTTTTCAGTGCCCCGTCTGTCATGCCATGGTTCGATCTCTATTCACATCACCTTGGCAGAGATTGAAAGAAACCTCCTCCTCCTACAAGTGCAAATCCTTTCTTAGCCCCTAAAAAAGACAGGCAGCATTTGGATTCCCTGCAAATCCACCATGTCTCCCTGTTAATCGATGCCCCATCTCTGTGGGAGGGGCTCCCCTGAAACCGACACTAACGACGAGGCAAGGTGAGCCGCCGGTCTTCCCTGCAGCCCCCAAACCAAGTACTTCATGGTCTTGACTCTGCCCTTCCAAGTGAGTTTTCTGGTCATGTTGAGATAAGATGACATTGATGCCAATCTCTTGTCACCTGTCATTATTTGTGCAATCTAAAGATCTTATAGAGGCTTGTCTCCCAATCCATCCAAGCCCAGGATCTTGAGTGCTTGATTTATCTTCATTATAATTTAAAAAAATTATCTGATGACTGTCATACTCCACCCCCAAAGCCCCTCCCCCAGGCGCCTGTATCCCAGCCATACCCACCACTGGGAGTCATCAAAATATGTTAAGCTATGTCTCACCTCCATGCTTTTACATTCGCTATTCTCTCAGCCTAGGATTTGCTTCTTCCTACTTTATCTTTCCAGCAATTTGCTAATTCCTCTCCACATTCCATGCCTACATCTGCAAATGTAGCAGATTGTGCTGACCTGACTCCCATGCCACAGCCAACACTGGACAGGACAGCATTGTCTCCCTCACTGCTCAGCAGCCACTGAACAGCAGGGGACAGGAACCCTTCACAGTTTTATCCTCAGAGCCCGCTACAGAGTAGGTCATCAGCAAATGTCCATTATGGACTGAGAACACACATCACCCACAAATGAATAAATAATGCCGTGCTCTGAAAAGATCCTCTGCCTCCTGGGTCCAGGGCGCCCTGCTGGGGAGGCCCTTCTGGACTGGGGTTGCGGCGAGAGGATGTTCTGCCGTGGAGCCTCTCCCATCCACCAGACCTGCCAGCACTGTTGAGGGCAGGACCATCCGCATCCACGGGATCTTGGAGCAGGGAACCTCATTCCCCACCCGCAGGAGTTAAATTGAGAAGAGGTAATGATTTCAAAATGTTTTAGGGGGTGGGGGAGGCATTTTTTCATCAGTCTCCAGTTCACATTGCTAAGTTTCTTTTGTTATTTTCTTCTTTTTATTTTTATTGTTATTATTTTCATTCTGAGCTCCCCAAAGGAATCAAAGTGAGCAGTAAGTAGGAAGAGAGGAGCTTTGTTAAACACTGAAATTCTGGGACATTAGAGTGAAGGAGAGAGGCTAACCCAGAGGGTAGGCAGCCCCACCTCCGGCGTCCGGGGCAATGCTGCCAAGGATCCCAGGAAGGCCTGGATGCAGGGTTGCCATGGCAACGGGGCTGTCACAGGCCCAGGGTCTTGCTGGGTAAGCACAAATGGATGGCATGCAGGATCCCTCCTTTCATTTGAAAATTACCACTAATTTGCAATTAGTTGGAAGAAAATTGGAGATGGAGGAAAGGGAATTGCTCTTTTCAGCAAACAGCCACGACCACTGAAAATTGACTTTTCTCCTGAGTCATATGGAGAAGAAAGAAAACTTGTCTGCAAAGAACACAGACTCGGAGCTAGATCCAAGGACTGAATCCTGGTTCACTCGTGTCCTGGCTGTGTGACCTTGGAGTAGTCTATTAACCTCTCTGGCTGGCTTTACTTTCTTCTCCTATAAAACGTGTATAAAAATACCCCCCTGCATGGTTGATGGGAAGGTGAAATGAAATAGCAGAAGTAAAGTCTTGGGCACGCAGTACGTGACCAGCTAATGGTGACTATTTTATCACTATTTGAAGTTCTCATTCATTTACAAACTCTTCCCTCCTTTCCTTTCCATTCTCTTTATTCATCCGATTAATTCATTCTGCTACTATTTATTAAGCACCTCTCTGCCCAAGTGTCTTCTAAAAACCACAGCTCATCACACCAGAGGGCCACGAACAGTCATCAATCACAGTTGCACCTTGTTCACAGCCCCACAGGGCCCCTGGCAGTCACCACCTTCCCCAGGACACCTCCAGGTCCCAGCAGCACCTCCTCCTCTGCATTCCTGCCAACAGGCACCGAGGTTGTCTCTTGGTCCTTGCAGGAGCTGGAAAGATTTGAGCAGCTGAGGTTCACAAGGTCATTAGCATGAGGCAACACCAAGGGCAGGGTCTGCAGGGCACAGTAGGGTCGGGGCTGGGTTAGTCCAGGTGCCCCTGTGTTCTGGGACCTTCTACACAGGGACTGGGCCCTGCTTGTGTCCGAGGTCCCAGCCCCAGGACCATCATGCAGAGTGGGCATGACCAAGTGTCTGGGCAGAACATGTTGGAACAACATGCCATGGCTGCCTTTGGCTGTCCCAGTGAGCTGTTCACTCTGCCAGGAGAGCTCTTGTCCCCTTGCCTTGGAGAACACACGCTCTTCAGCCTCAGATCTGAGTCCCCAAAGTATGTGGGAAAGAGTCTCTCTCTTGCTTTCTCTTTCTGTGTGCCCAACCCCACCCCAAACCAGTAGGGGGGGAGCCGAGAGCGAGTCCCGAGGATAAGGGCGATGGAGGTTTGTCAAAGAATCCATTCCCCCTCTTCCCGGAGGCCATATAGCACCGCGGCCAGGAGCATGGGCTGCATCCAAGTCCTGCCTCCCACTCGCCGTGTGACCTTGAACAAGTTCCTTTTTGAAGCCACAGTTTATGCATTTGCAAAAATGAGTAATGATGATTTGATATTTCCAGGGACCATCCCTGCTGTCCAAGTCTGAATTGCAGGGCCCGGAGTAAAAACCGTTCTCTTTCAAGCACCAGGACACAAACTGCTAAGCGCAGCAGGACCCTGACAATGACGGGAGTGGACAACTGAAGCCGCCTGGCCTGCACGTGGTGGACAATAAACCAGAAAGAAACCAAGACCATTGTGCCATACACAAAGAAGCTGGCATCCCAAACAGCGCTGGCTGGTGGCATTTCCAGCTCACCTTCCCATTAGAATGGATGATGTTGGCTAATGAAGAATTATCCACCCACATTGTAAGCTGCAGGCAATTATGAATTCCATCATCCAGCAACTTGGCCAAGATTCCTCCTGGCTCACCCACAGACAAGACAAGTTCCATCCAAAGAACAGAGGCTCCTGGGAAAGAGGCGGGTGATTGGAATGGAAGACTGTCTAATTACGCCCTTCACCAGTACTGGGCTGTGCTCCTACATGACGCCTCAGTCCTTCTCTGTGACGTAGGGTGGCAGGGTGAGAAGAGTGCAGGAGGTCAGAGTGACCATGTTCAAACAACTATTCCACCGAGAGCATGCAGAGAACGCCCCCTGCATCCCAGCATCCTCAACGACGGATACCGACCATCCTCAGCGACAGTGACCTGGTGAGGCTTTACGGTCATGTGCATAACAACAGCTCACAGCTTTCAAACACTGGTTTTCCTGAGCATGAGGACTCACTATGTGTTAGTTCATTTAATCCTCTGGATAATTGACAGAGATATTCTTATTACTTCTCACTTGACAGCCAGGGTAATGGAAGCTCAGGATTAAAGGACTTACCAATGGTCACATTGGAAATGCTCAAGCCAAAATGTGCATCAAGCCCTTCTGATTCTAGAGCCGTCGTTCCTAATCCCCATCTCATGCTGCCTCCACTAATCTAAACCACAACTGCCTCTAAGGAACTCTGAAGGCCTTTGGAGCTGCATTTTACAGTACACTCAGGGCCACATAATGACATTTCGGTCAACAACGAACTGCATGTAAGATAGTGGTCCCATAGCATCATAATGGAGCTGAAAAATTTCTATCACCTGGTGATGTCTTAAGGCTCCTGACCCTGCACAGGCCTAGGCTGATGTGCGTCTTAGTTTTTAACAAAGACGTTTAGAAAGTAAAGAAAGAAAAAAAATTATAATTTAAAAATAGAGAAAAGTTTACAAAATAAAGATACAAAGAAAGAAAATGTTTTTGTATAGCTGTACAATGTGTTTGTGTTTTAAGCTAATTGTCATTACAAAAGAGTCAAAAAGTTTTAAAAAAGGAAAGTTTATAAAGTAAAAAAGTTACAGTAAGCTGAGGTTAATTTATCATTGAAGAAAAATATATTTTTATAACTTTTGTGGAGCCTAAGTGTACAGCGTTCATAAAGTCCACAGTCGTGCACACTAATGTCCTCGGCCTTCACGTTCGCTCACTGACTCACCCAGAGCAACTTCCAGTTTTTCAAGTTTCATTCATGATAAGTTCCTTACCACTGATGTACCACTTTTTACCTTTTATACTGTATTTTTACTGTACCTTTTCTATGTTTAGATACACAAATACTTGCCACTGTATTCCAACTGCCTACAGTACTATGCTGTATAGGTTTGCAGCCCAGGAGCAAGAGGCTATACCACATAGCCTAGGTGTGGAGTAGGCTATGCCCTCCAGGATTGCATAAGTACACTCTGTGATCTTGGCACAATGACAAAATCGCCTAACGACTCGTTTCTCAGCACATATCCCCATCATCAAGCAATGCATGTGTGTGGCAATTTAATAGCATCACAGGTGTTAGACTAGTTTAGACTTGGTTTTCTTTTAGTAAGGATCACAGGGTATAGGGCACATGAAGGAGTATTTTGTGTCTGTCACACCAAAGTGCGACCAATCTCTGATTAATACTGATGTTCAGCTAATGTTGACTCTTGTAATTAGTTCAACTGCCACTGGAACACCTTGATCACTGCCTCGCACCACTGAACACCAACTAACGTTGGCACTTCTGTCCAGGTGTTGCGTTCTAAAGTCAAATGACCCGTGATCAAAAGGTTGGGCCTAGAAATGGTCTCCTTCCTCATGACTCATAAACAAACACTCTCCACTGTCACGCATCAGCTCTGTATGCCAATGAAGACTCAAGCTTTCTTGGCCAGCATGACTCCTGATCAAGGAAGGAGTCACCACGGGTCCCAGTAGAATTTCAACTGTGCACTTGTCCACCCTTTAATTCAACAAACACACAACTCTTAAATGCCTTCCACAACCAAGGTCTCCCATCCTGGCTGAGCTGCAGAATCACCCAGCAAGAAGATATAAGAGGATCTCTGAATGCCAACCCTGCTTTATTGAGTCACAGCTCAGAGATGAAGCCTGCACATGATCTTACAGATTAGGTGCTCAGTACATCTTTGTTGAATTGAAACCAATTGACCATAAATGTGACAGTATATTTTGGGCTTTCAATTATTCCATTGATCTATATCTCTATCATTATGCCAGTTCCGTACTCTCTTTATTACCATAGCTTTGTATAATAGTAAGATTTGAAAATGGAAAGTGTTAGTCCTCCAACTTTGTTCTTTTTCAGGGTTCTTCTGCTGATTCTGGGTCCCTTGAAATTCCCTATGAATTTTAGAATAGTTTGTCAATTTCTGCAGAGAAGGCAGCTGGGATTTTGATATAGATTGCATTGAATCTGTAGATTACTTTGGGCAGTATTGTCATATTAACAATATTAAGTCTTCCCATCCTTGCCAACAAGATGTCTCTCCATTTGTTCAACAATATTTTGTTTTTTGGAGTATACATTTTAAACTTGATTTGTTACGTTTTTTCAGGATTTCTTTTTGATGCTATTTTAAATGGAATTGGTTGCTTAAGTACAATGTTGTATGAGAGTGGTCAGGGCAGACATTCTTGTCTTGTCCCAGCTTTTAGGAGGAAAGCATTCAGTTTTTCACTGTTAAGTATGATTTTAGATGTCGGTTTTATACAGATGTCCTTTATTGGGTTGAGAAAATTATCTTCTATTCCTAGTTTGTTGAGTGTTCTTATCATTCAGTGGTGTTAAATTTTTTTTTGTTTTTTTTTTTTTGCATCTTTTGAGATGATTGTTGGTTTCTTTCCTTTATTTGATTGAGTTGGCATATAATACTACTTTTTAAATGTTAAACCAACCTTGCATTCCCATTTGGTCATGGTATATAATCCTTTTAAAATATTGTTGGATTTGATTTGATAATATTTTGTTGAGGATTTTTGCATCTACATCATAAGAGATGTTGGTCTGTAATGTTATTTTCTGGCAATATCTCTATCTGGTTTTGGTATCAGAATAATGCTGACATCATAGAATGAATTGGGAAGTGTGCTTCTTCTTCTATCTTTTGGAAAAAATTATGGATAATTGGTATTAATTCTTCATTAAATGTCTGTTAGAATCAACCAGTATAGCCATTTGATCATGGGCACTTCTTTGTGGGAAACCTTTTATTTACTAATTCAATCTCTTTACTTGTTAAAGATCTATTCAGATCTTTCTATTTCTTCTTGAGTCAGTTTAAGTAGTCTTTATCTTTATAGAAATTTCTCTCTCTCATCTAAGCTTTCTAATTTGTTGGCATACAGCTATTCATAGTATTCCTTTATACTTTATTTTTTAATTTCTGTAAGGTCAGTTAGTAATATTTCCTTTTTTATTACTGATTTTAGTAATTTGAGTCTTCTTTACTTTTTTCTTAGTTAGCCTAGTAAAGGTTTGTCAATTTTGTCGATATTTTGAAGAACCAACAGTTGGTTTCATTGATTTTCCTCTACTGTTTTTCTATTTTATTAATTTCTACTCTAATAATTTCCTTCCTCTGCTTGCTATGCATTTAGTTTACTCTTCTATTTTTAGTGTCTTAAGTATCAATTTGAAATCTTTCTTCTTTTTTAATATAGGTATTTTCAGCTATAAATTTCCCTCTAAGCACTGATTTAGCTGCATCCCATAAGTTTTGGTATGTTGTGTCTTCATTTTCATTTATTTCAAAGTATTTTCTAATTTTATTTGTGACTTCTTCTTTGACCCATTGGTTATTTAGAAGTGTGCTGTTTGATTTCCACATGTTTGTGAATTTCCAAAATTGCTTTCTGTTATTAATTTCCAACTTCACTCAATTGAGACCAAAGAAAATACTGTGTACAATTTCAATCTTTTTTACATTACTCAAAACTTGATTTATTGCCTAGAATATAGTAGATTCTGGAGATTCATATATACTTCAGAAGAAAGTATATTCTACTGTAGTTGGGTGGAGTTTTCTATAAATGTCAGTGAGGTCTAATTTGTGTTCAATATTGTTCAAATCTTTTATTTCTTGGTTTAGTGTCATATAGTTTTTCATAGCATCCTCTTTTTTTTATCTCTGTAAGGTCAGTAGTAATGTCCCCTCTTTCATTTATGATTTTAGTAATTTGAGTCAGTTATTTATTTATTTATTTGTGGTAGGATATTGACATCTACAAATTTTCTTTTTGAATTGTCTATTTCTCCCCTCAATTCTGCCAGCCTTTGATTCATGTATTTTGGGGCTCTGTTGCTAGATGCATACATCCTTACATTCACACTTGTAACTTTCTGACGAATTGATCTTTATATCATTACAAAAAGTTTCTTTTTAACTCTAGTAACACTTTTTATGTTAATGTCTAATTCCTCTGATATTAGTATAGCCATTCCAGTCACTGGGTTTTTACAAGAGGTTAAATGAACTAATCCATATGAATCACACAGAAAAGTATGTAGCAAAGGCACATGTTTGATAAATACTAGCTAATAGTGTTACCTATGGGACATTGTTGGAGTGGCTTTACAAGCCTGATCTCAGTTAATTCTCACCATGCCCAGCCCTGAAGTCCATATAGCTCTCTATATCTTATAGAATAAAAATGGAGGAACAAGGAGCTCAAGTAGATGGCCCCAAATCCCCAAAGCCCATTCTCTCTTCTGTATGTTCTGTTTAAGATACTGTGGCCAAACAGTTATCTAGGAGATATTAATTTGTCTTCAACTGAAGACAAATTGCAATGGTCAAGAACATGGACTTGGAGGTCATAAGAGTTTAGAATAAGCCCTGGAGCCACTACTCGCTAGCTGAAGAAACTTCAACAAGTACCTTAACTGCACGTCGCAGTTTCCTCATCTGCATCACGGTGATTCTGATGGTGCCTGCTCCAAAGGCATCCTGCAACCACCATTATGAGGATTACCTGTGAAGAAATCAACAAATTTCCTGGAATCTAGAGATCAGTCAACAAAGGTTAGCTGTTATTAATACTATAATTATAATTATTACCATGGTTAGCTGAAGGGGGAGATGTGTATTAGCACATCTACCAGGGAATGTAAGAACTGCCACAAGGTAGACAAGAGGAAGATATGTGGGTGTTTGGAGAAAATAGCAGTCTCCCCTCACTCCGGGACCATCAGAGCCTTCCCGAGAAGTATGATGTTTCCATAGCACCTTGGATAAGATACAATGAGGCCAGATGCACAGGACACAACTAGCCTGGTGAACAACCGAGTCAAGGCACCAAGACAGGCAAGTGCTTAAAAGGCAAGGGATGGGAAATGTACTTGACATCCTCCCCTTGGCTCAGCTCTGGCCTCCTTTGAGAGTGCTCTCCTAAACTCAAGGTGCCATAAAAGTGAAAGTACCTCAATAAAGGAAGAACAGATGGCCCAAGGTACACAGGAAAGGAGCTACATCCCAAGGCAAGAATCTACATTCCTCCCCCCACTCCACCACTGCTTCTCACCTGTCCTACTTGCCTTTACCTCTGATGAGTTTATTCAGAGCCCATCTGCTTGGTGCTAAAAGCTCTGTGGGGTGCAGAGCTTAGGGAAGTGACATCCTGGAGAACTAAAAGCTTCCCACAGATCTGTGCTCATCTGAGAACTTGAATTTTCCTGAGCCCAGGACTGCTATGGCCTCGCTCTAGTCTGCACCAGCACAAAGGAGCACATGATCCAATCAAGATGTGGGGAAGGAGCAGGAGAAGGTGCTGGAACCTCACACACTTCAGCACTGCCCTGGAGAGAGGTGGGCTCTGGATTCTGTCCCCCAACTCTGCCTCATCAATTCTGCCCGCCACGATCAGTCATCACCGAGCACTGTGACCTCCAGGGTGGGGAAAATGAGGGGTGTCCTCATGAGGGATGTGAGCAGCTTCCACCACTTGCTGAGACAAATCCTTCCTCTAGTGCCTGCTCCGAGCTGGCTCTGTGCTTGGCTATTTCACAACCATGACTTTATTTTCTCCTCCTACCAGCCTATGTGTTGGTTGTTCTTTCTACAGGGTCTGTATAATCCAAGCGAGGCTCAAAGAGGCAAGGTCGCTTGCCTCAGGTCACAAGGTCATAAATGAAGGAACCAAAGGTAGCCCTCAAATGCTGTCAGTGATTTTCTTTTAAGGACATGGGACACCAGGCAGCTCAGCGTGACTCCTGGAACATACCAGCTGTGGCAAAGCTGAGTCTGTCAGGCTCATATCACAGCCCATCTCAGGACAATGGGATAAGGGCAGGGAGGCAGGGCCAGTAGGGAAGGGCCAGGAGGCAGGTTAGAGTCTCACCAACAGCCCCCCTGAGCTGGATAAGGCCAGGTCACCATCAATGCCAGGTCAGAATGTAGAGGGTGCCTTGTCCATGTCCCCACCAAAGGGCATAGAGACTCAGACTTGGGTTCAAGACTCTAGTCCATGGGAGGAGGCACTGGCAAAGGTAAGGGGGTGGGATCAACATTCATTGGCACCTACTATTTGTCAGAAGTTCTCACACATTCCATTTCTTTATAGTCCCTGCCATGGCCCAATAAGGGGGTTGTTTGTGCCCCTATCTCACTGATGATGGTGCTGCAGCAGTGATAGGCTGGTTGCTAATGAGTTCTGTGTCCTCTCTCTGTGGCATGCTGGTAGATGACACTTTCCAAAAGTTGGCTTTTGGGGGGGCACATGACTGAGTTCTATTCGGTGGAATTCGGCAAAAGCTCTCTAGATCTCATATATACTCCCTGGTCTTCATATTTGCCCACAGATATCCCATACTCCCTGTTCCTCTGCCAGCTGGATGAAAAGGTGGTTCTCTGAAGCCCCAGCAATGGCAGAGCCATCTGACCAGAGGAGCCTGGGTTCCTGAACAACAGCGTGGGGCACATTAGGTAGACAGAGGCTTGGCAGAAGCCGAGAAGACACAGCCCTGCAGATCACCTGCAGGGAGACCCACTGCTCAGTCACTTCCCAGCCGTGGGCCTCCATTTCCCCTTCTGCACAAGATGGCGTGGCACCAGACGGTGACCAAGGCACCTGCAAGGCTGCCATTCAGAGAGGCATGTGCTCCTTTAAGCAGTGGAGGACAAAGAAAGGTGTGGAGACCCCTCCTTATCCTGCCGGGCTCTTGCTGGCTTCCTTGCAGCTGTCTGCTGGGCCATGTGTGGCACCTCCGTTAGAACCCCACAGAACACACGGGTCTAGGACACACGCAGGAATGGCGGCCAGCACCCTGTCCAGGCTTCCCCAGCATTGTCACTGATGAGTTAGTCATCTTCACCTCCAGCAGGCGTGGCCCTCTGACCTCCATGTCCCTCGGGAAGAGCTCACCACGATAAGCCAAGCCCCTCTTCCCGGGCTCTCCTGCCTCCTGCGCCCCAGGGCTTGTCTTCCATCCTTCTCACCTGGACACCGGCTCCAGGGCAGTGACATTTCATTTTCCACCCAGGCTCACAGCCAGCTCCACGAAGCTGCGTCCCAGGAGACCGGCAGAAACAACATAAGGCGCCAGCTGCCGGCTGGGCCACCAAGGCCATTTCTGCAGCGCGAGTCCTAAACAAGGGACACGCCTGGCTTCCTAAAACCCTCCTTAGGTCATTTGTTGGCGGCGCATTTCTCTCCCCCGTCTCGCTTCTCTGTCTCCCTCCCGTGAATATCTGTCTTCACCACTCACTCTCCAGAGGCATTTGTCTGCTGGGAAAATAGCGGCTGACAGCAAAGGTCACCGAGACCAGTTCTGACTCGCCGCATACAAATGCGCCTTTTAGCGGTGGGCCCTGCAAAGAGAGCCCCGGTCCTATTATTGATAAATCCTTGAAAAGACTCTAATGTATCTTCATTTCAGGGAAAACAACTGCCTTCAAGGTTGCGCCGAGAAAATAAAGCAGGCGGCCTGGTGAGGGATTCGAGAAGTTGGCATTTTCCCGAAGATTAAAAGATAATAACACTTCTATTAGGATCACTCCGCCACGCTGTATTGATCTCATCAGGGAAGCCACTGCAGGTCTAATATGAACAGAGCGCGTTCTGGAATTAATCACGGGGGGTTTTATTACGGTTCATAGGGCGTTTCGTTCAAGCTGCATCGTTTGCAATATTTATGGCCCCACTCCCTGGCCGTTATTAAGTGCGAGTGGGCCGCGTGGAGCCGGGCCTGCTGGGTTAGAACACAAAGTCATTCTTCAAAAGTAAATCTTATCTAAACTGTGCACACAAAGCCAATTATGTTTTGATTTACATTTTAATTCTGCTGCAGACGCCCCGTGCTGGAATGGGAGGAGCCAGGGTTGAAGATCTGGTCCAGAAAAACCCAGTTCATACTTGGCCCCCTGTCGGGCTGGAGATGTGACCTCGGAAAAGCTCCTTCTTTTTGCTCAGCCTCAGCTTCCAGATCTGTAAAATGGGGGTGACAGAACCCGCCGCCTGCCAGGGCAGCACGATTAAAAGAGACAGCATCCGCAGAGCATAGGATGTAACACCTGGCTCAGGTGAGCATTCAAAAATAAGCCCTGCTCTCCTTAGTGATTTCTTCTCCTATTGGAGAATTCAGGAGAAGCCAATCTAAGCAAAATATCCAATGAAAATAGGTTGATTTATTTTTAATCCTAAACTTGATAAACACATGAATATGTTTTATGCTGCATGGAAAGCTTCTAATTCACTGGTTTCCACCTCCTGCCCTTTTCTTACAGATCACGGGTGCTTGTATTTGCCCCACCATGTGGGGTTGACCGTCAGCTGTTGGATAAAGAGTGTATCATAAATCTTGCAGAGTTTTGTAAAAATTAAATAAGATACAGCTGGAAAGGGCTTCATCCAGACCTCACACCATACACATTCACTAACTCAGGGCTTCGTGTCATCGGTAGGAGGAGGAGGAAGAACAAATAGTGGTTGTAGCATTACTAATCATAGTAGTAGGACCAATAGCCACAGGAGTGAAATTAGGAATTACAGTAGTGGTGACAATGGTATAAGCAAGAAGTATTAGTAGTAGCAATGGTAGCAGTAGTAGGAATACTAGTGCTGGTGGTAGCAGAAAGAGTAATAGCAGTAATGATAATGGTAACAGGAATATTCCACCTTCACTTCTCATTACCTGTGTGATGTTAACCCAGTTATTTAACCTCTCTGAGCCCAAGCTCATCACTTGTCAAATGGCAGTAAACATATCTAATTCTCATGGATCTTATCCATATAAAATCAGATGTTGTAGGTGAAGCTCTGCCTGGCCCACAGCAGGCTCAAGAAGCATTAATATCCTTCCCTATTACCCTTCACCCCTGTAAAAATCTCTTGGTCACTGCCTGCCCTGTGCTTCTGAGGCTCCAGTGCTTTGTGACCAAGTGTCTAGAATTTGCCTTTGTGAACTGTTATATTGGGAGAGCACTACAGTGGGCGTCAGGTGAGTGGGGTTTGATGCTGGGCCAAAACCCCGATACTCCTGTCTTCATCCCAGGGCAGATGTGGAGACTCAATGAGAAAATGCAAGGAAGCGCCTCACACGGGACCTGGCACACCAGAGGCACTGCATGCTGTATGTCGCTAAAGAAAGGCTCTTCGCTTTTCTGACCTCAGCTTCCCCATCTACCCAATGGGATTCATGTGTACATGTTCTATTTAATAGTGACCACCAAATTAAGGAACCTGCTAGGGCACTTCTTCAGGACAAAGGGCTTCATTGTCTTTCCAGAGCTAGACTTAGTCCCTTGCAGACAACGGGCATCCTATTAACAATTATTGCATCATTCGCTCCATGTAGGAATCCCTTCCACAGCATCAAAATTAGGAGGTCATGTGTTCTTTCTTCCACTTGCATATTTCTAGCATGGAGCAGCTCATCAGCCGGGATTCAGCCCATTTCCTTGTTAAACAACTATAAGTTCCAGATGTGAAGTTGAAATCTGTCTCTGTAACTGCCACCCTTTAATCCTAGTTCAGGCCTTGGGCATCATAGAAACACTTTGATGTGGCAGTGCTACAAGTGTCCTATTAGATTCCCCCCAGTCTTCCTCTTTTACTGGCCAGACACCCCCAGTCCTTCAACTGTTACGCTGATGACATGGTCCATTCACTCACCAACTCAGCAAGCTCCGATCATGCACACAGCTGGAACAGGCCCGCGCTGGATGCCAGGAGCACAGTGATGGAAAATGACAGGCCCTGGGGCTACAGAGCTAATGACCCTGCTTACAAGTGTCTTCAGTGACTCTCCATCCTCTCTCCTGCTCCACTGTGGATTCCCCTCCACAAGTGCAGGCCCTGGAGCTGAGCCCCAAATCCAGGCACAGTCTGACCAGTTCAGAGAGATACTCCCACCTCTAGCCCAGCACCAATGTGCAGTAAATATCCAGGAAGGTATGGCTGAGTGAATGTTTCCTAAATGGATATTACCTTCCTCCTTCTAAAGGTTACATGTCTACTAATGTCCTTGTCTTGCAGGGAAAAAGCCAAGGGAAAGGCCAACCTAAGATGGGTCCTATGGGACAGAAACCAAGTGTTTGAGCATCTCTCACCTGGACCAGTGAATGAGTTGAAAATAGGAGTGTGCAAAGCCAGGGTGCAAGAGCAAGGTCAGCTAGCCAGAGAGGAGATCAGCGGGTGTCTGACCCCAGAAGGATGGCTTGGGGCAGAGGTCCTTAGCAGGAAGGCTGATGCCAGAACCCTTGGGTGGAGAAGGGGTGGCAGGCTCATGAGGTGAATTGTGGACAGGGTCAAAGAGCTAGGAGGGAGAGAGCAGGGGTACAAGTCAAGTGTGCAAGTTGGAGGGAAAAACTAAATCAATAATTGGGACAAGAATAGAACTTCTGATGGATTGTGTGCATTCCCTGTGGCCAGTTGTGGGTGCAATGGCCAGAGGCACACGAGCTTGGTCTGGGACAGCCACTCACCTCTGCTTCCTGTAACAAATAAGAGGACAGGAGAGAGAGAGAGAACAAGTGAGGAAAGGGGGAAGAGAGAGAGAAAGAGAGAAAGCGCGTGCACACACAAGGGTGAGAGTAGGAAAGAATAAGGCAGCGGATAGGGTGGGCTAGAGGAAGATCTGTGGGCTATTCGAACACTGAACATCAACCTTGTGAGCACTTTAATAAACTGGGTTTATTGAATAAGTCATCTTTACCATAAAATAGATTTGCATTTCCCTCCACTCCCAGTACCCTGGCTCTGCAGCCTGATAAATGCAGCAGTGTTGCCGCCATAGTGTGCACCTTGGAAATCTGCAGATTTCAGTGTCTTCCTGAGAAGCCCAGGTAGCTCTTCCAAGAGACCTGTGTTGGGGAGCCCTGGCTGCTTCCTGAGGACCCCTCTTCCCTGCCCAGAACAAGCCCTCTGTGCAAGCCCCAGCAATGTATGCAAACTTCTGCGTAAGAAAAGAGCACGTGCCACGTGTTCTTTTTTTAGCTGAGAAAACCCCCCACTTCAGGAAGTGGCAGTGATACAGCATCATGGATTTTGAAGAAACATGCAGGAGTACGTCACTTAAACACCAGAAACGACTGGCTTCCACCCTTACATCCAGCAGCAGAAGTGGCTGGCCGAGGGCAAGGAGACAAGAGGCACACCAGGGCCCGCCATGAAAGACCAGTCCATTTCCTGTCATGCCGAATCCAGAGACTAATTTTCTGGGGTACATAAAGCAACTGAAAAAATATATTGTGATTCATGGGCTTTCATTTTGGCTCAACTTGAGAAAACTCTTACTAAAGCTATAGCTCCCAACCTTCCCCATTAAAGTCTGATGCATGCTATAAATTGAATATACAGTTGACCCTTGAACAACATGGGTCTGAACAGCACAAGTCCACTTATGCATTGATTTCTTCCACCTCTGCCACCTCTGAGATTGCAAGATCAACCCCCCTTCCTCCTCCTCCTCCTCAGCCTGCTCAACGTGGAGACAAGAATGAAGACCTTTATGATGAGTCACTTTCACTTAATGAGTAGGAAATACATTCCTCTTCCTTATGATTTTCTTAATAACATTTTCTTTCCTCTAGCTTACTTCGTTGTAATAATAACAATATATTATACATATAATGCAATGTTTTAATCAACTGTTATCAGTAAGGCTTCTAGTCAACAGTAGGCTATTAGTAGTTAAGTTTTTGGGGAGTCAAAAGTTATACATGGATTTTTGACTGATGGGGGATTGGTGCCTCTAACTCCCCATTGTTCAAGGGCCAACTGTATACACATATTGAATATATAGAGATATATATATATATATATAAACACATGTAATTGAATGTGTCTATAATATGTATATATACTTGTACATATATAAACACATGTATATATATGAATGAAATAATAGCAGGTATTCCATTTGCAAACTCCTGTTGAGTTTCAAGGCCATGTTGAATTCTGCGCAAGGTGAAAAGGTGAACAAAAAGAGAATGATATTGGTTGCAACATAGCACAAATATACTAGTGCTGGTCTGACCGTTGTCCGTTTTGATTTGTGGATTCACTCAGAGACAACCAAAAATTAGATTTGCATTTCTAAGGGTGAAAGGAAATGCAAAAACATTAATTCATAGAGGTTAAAGATAAATCCCAAAAGAAGAAATGCAAATGACCAATCAACATAGGAAATATTGCTCAATCTCTTGGGTAATTGAAGAAATAAAACTGAACTGGTAATGAAATTCCATCATGGTTGGTCTTTTAATTCAGCAAAGACTAATAAAAAAAATAATAATACTCGAAGCTGGTAAGGCTGTGGTAAGACGGCTATTCTCCTTCATGGGTGAGTCAAAAATAGATGGGTACATGCTGCAATTTGGGGTGGAATTATTTATTTGAGCCACTGAGTGATGCCTTCAGTAAAGAGAGAGCTTTGTTTTTTGTATAATTGTAAACAGAAAGTCTGAGGATCACCCAAGACAAGCAAGTGATATTCCAACTGAGGTCCAGGGAAAAAGAGATTCACGAAATGAGAAGAGGCTTGAACAACGAAAGAAGAGGACCAGACCAATCCAGGAAGTGACATTTCTCAGAGCCACACCTTCCCAGTGAGGATTGGAGTGAAGATCAGAACTACTCTGCAGGCCACCTGTCGTTGTGGGATCAGAGTGACATAGAATCCCCACCAAGAACATGCCTTGGGCGAGGGCTAGACAATCTCAGCCAGTCCCTGTGTCATCGCAAAATAAGGAAAACCTTCAGGGAATACTACAAAGCACAAAATCAAGCTGTCCCCATGGATATTCTGGGGCCTGTTGGGGACAGGATGGCACTCCCTGAGAGCCTCTTAAGAACCCCAAACCCAAGAGGACTCGTTGCCATCTGGGATAGAACTCCATGATGCATGGACTTCTTGAAAGGCTGGTTAGTGGCCTTTACAGCTGCCAGCCTGTGGTCACAGCAGTGCTCCTGGTCACCAACAATGGGTAACATCTAGATGTCTCATGTGTCACTGGACTTAACACTTTTTTCTCAATAACCATCTTCTCCGAAACAGACACAAACACTACTTTGATAAGAGAAGACAAGTTGGGAGTGATTCCAGGGACTTACAGATCTTTGCAAGTTCCTTGTCCCGTGCCTCAATGGGGTGTAAAGTTTTCGAATCGTCTCTTGATACTAAAAGAACAAGCTCAGGTTTATAAACAAAGTTCCTGATGATGGCTGCCTGCTGTTCACATTAGACATGAATATTTTGAGGTTTTTCCAAGATTATTTAGCCAGGGGCTTCCTCACTGAAAAAGCCAGTGGCCTCCCCTTCCTTCCGGGTGCTCTCCTGAGTGACATTCCAGGACCAAACAGCTAAAATAGAAAACCTCAACTAAACAGAAATGAACCGTCCAAGAACCTCAATTTGTTGAAATTTATCTCTGTATTTGAATCTGCTGAGAATTTATTCACTCAACAAATGTTTATTGTGTTCTCACCAGGCCTTGTTCGGGGTGCTGTGGATCAAGCAGTGAACCAAAGATAAAAACCTTGCCTGCATAGACTCTGCACTTTAGAGGCGGTAGGAGAGAGATGATACACATAATGAATAAAGTCAAGATTCAAAGCCTACCTGTTTCCCCACCTCCGCACCTCTCTGTGCCTCATGGTGGAAGACGCATGACCATCACTGGCTGCTTCAGAGCTACTCAAGGTCCTGAGAGCCACTGGGGCCTCAGTTGGACCCCCTATGGAGGCACCCAGAGGTCCCTGCATTCAGGCAGCCTGACTTCTGCCTTGCTCTGATGTCAAAGGGCCTAGTAACAGGCCCTGGCTTGGTTTGTGTGTAGGGGGCGGGGCAAGTGCATAGCAGGTGTCTCAGTTTTGCCACCACATCCCTTCCCCTGAGATGGAGCACTGGTAACTCGCCGACAAACTCAGACCCTGGGGGAATGAGGCCCTAGTGTCTCCCCTGGCACTGAGGGTATCTGGAAGAATGTCTTTCATGCACAAGTTTAGTTTGAATGCAGCATGGAGTTTATGAGTAGGAAATAATTATGAAAGGAGCTCAGGAGCAGATGTGGAAGTTATTTTCCTCCCAGCTTTACCGAGGTATAAATGTTATACAAAAA
>NW_012152729.1:5589327-5615397 GCF_000956105.1 Propithecus coquereli | reverse complement strand
AAACAGCAAATACCATGAAGTCAGATCCAGCTGGGCCTTTACCTGCCACTCACAATGTCTCCTCCTCCACTGAAACCTGACACCTGTCTTCTACAGTCACAGTGAGCTTTAAGTATAAATATGACAAGACCAATAATAAAATAAAAACAGTTAATATTTATTTATTAAATACTTACTAGGTGCCCCTCACTGATCAAGTCTCCCCCTCAGCAATCCTGCAGAGTGATGCTATGTCGCCATTTCATAGATGAGGTGCAGAAATGTCAAGTAACTTGCCCAAAGCACTCAACTAGCAAACACCAGAACCAGTGCAAACCCAAGTGGTCTGGCTCCAGAAGAAGCCATGCTCTTGGTCACTCTAGTGCAGGAGCCAGCACATCACAGCCCACCAGCCATTGCTATATGGTCCTTGAGTTAAGAATCTTTTCTCCATTTCAAAGGATTTGGAGGAGGAAGAATATTTCATGACATCTGAAAAATGATATGAATTTAAATGTCAGCATCTATAAATAAAGTCTTATTGGAGGACACACACACACAAAAGGAGTTTGGGGATGAAAAAAAAAAGAAGTGGTAGCTTGAGAGGAAGTGGGATGAGGAAGGGTTTGAGTTGGTTTTTCAGGCTGAGATCTTGAACCAGCAGGAAAGGAAGGATCTGCTGAAAGGGAGATCCCACCATGGCAAAAGTCACTGGAAGAATAGGACAGATGCTTTCAGCTGCAAGTAGTAAAATGTTCCACAAAAGTGGCTTCAACAATAGAGCCTTATTTTTTTACACATAAAGTACAAAGTGTCAGCCACATGTTTTTGGAAGCCGGGGGTGGGAAGGTGGCTAAAACGAGATGTGTTTTTCATGCAATCGGAATCCAAGTGACATCAGATGTACACAACTGGCATGGAAACAAGGAAGCTTGAGGGACTCAATTTTCAAAATTCATTTTACAACTATATTTGCATTTTGTGTGGGTGTGGATGCTAATTGAGATGCTTAGGCCAATGCAAGGACAAAAACATATTTCTTAATGAGTTTACTAATATCATCTTCACTGGCTAATCAGCACTTGTGTTTCTGGACACTAAGTGTATTTACACGAATAATTTGTCCATCTCAGTGTAACCTATAAATGTTGCTCAGTGACAGCTTTGTGGCAGACGGTCCATTTTTCATGTGTAGGGGCATCGACAGAACTAACACTCCTGCGATCACATACGTGGCCCACTCTCCCCCTCCCCAGGCAGTCCTGGCCCCCTGCGAAAGGATCCAATTCCAATTTCTGGGGCCAATAGTGCTTTGCTCTAAGTGATGGATCACTCTCATTAAATTAGGGTTGGTCACCTTCGTGTGAGTATTTATTTTGCCCCGTGCCTATGGACCGTAGATTTTATGGATTATTTATTTCAGCTAAAACAGTCCTCAAACGTCACAAATTCTGGCTCACTCCTCTAACATCAAGAAGCCAAGGGATGGAGCTGTGGGGTGCAGGAGGACTTTCTGACAGTCACAATGACCCCAGAGTGGGACCAGTGAGCTCGAGAGGAAGTGACTCCTCAGTACCGGAACTTGTTTGGACATTTGACTGTTTTTCCAGTTTGTCCTAATACCCTTAGAGCCAAGGAAATGTAAGGATTTGGGGACAATGCTGGCCTCTCGTGAGCATGTGGCTCCAAGGGTCTCCATCACCGGCCACATTAGTCTGCCTGATTCCAATGGGCTTGGCAGGTATGTGACATTCAAACCTCATTATGCCCCCAAATCTGTACAGCACTGTCGGGGGACCTTGACTCTCTTGTGGCCCTCTCAACCATATTCTTACCACCCCACTACTCAGATCCACTGTCTAGACACATGGAAACCACTCCCTTTTACAGCTCCCAGGGGATTTTGATGAACAGATAAGTTCAAATCACTTGTTCTCAGGACAAAAGAGACGCTCTACAGTGATCAGTGTGGCCCTTGGAAACCCAGGACCTACCTGAGGGTGAGTCTCGCCTCTTGACCCCCTGCTGTCTTCAACCTCAGCAGCTCTAAATGACTTGAAATTCCCTGCACGTGATTTGTGTCCAGAGATGGAGAAATCTGAGATCTGGTTTTGGATATGGGAGATGGCGAGACAACCCAGGCTCCAAAGCTTGCTTTCAAGTGAATCCTTAGTATGTTACCAAAAAGGGTAGCTCAACAGGACTTGGTCCGGCTTCCTGGGTCTTCTCTGCCCTGGTAGCAAAATTGTTTTTGCTCTTATTTTTGTATGTTTGCTGTGCACACCGCTTACTTGGACCTTTGTGGGAGGGGTAGCTGTAGGTCCAAGTCATCCGTAGGCATTCTGCAGCCCTCTAATCATAAAGCCATCTAACAGAACGCCAGTGCCACCATTATTTCTATTACTTCTGTGGCTGCCTCCCACACGAAGCTGAGAGCTGTTCAAGGACAGGGCCATCATTTTCTGCTTTGTGTTTTTCTGGTTCTTAGCATAGTACCTGGCATATAAGGGGGTGTTCAAAGAATTGCTAATTCATCATAAATTAATATATGAGGAGCATAACTGCCCAGGGGCTGTGTGGGTTGGAGGCAGGACAAATAGACATGTTTTTTTCAGTTGCCATAATTAATCTGAGAATTAGAGGGTTCCCTCTCCATTATGCAGATTTATGGACTTGGAGAAAAGGAATTTACCCAAAACAGAACGTGGCAGAGGAAGGACTTGGACCCGGGACTCCAGTTTCCTCTCCCTCCTCCCCAGATAGGGTTTGACTCAAACTCATTCTAGGCCACACTAATGGGTGAAACCATGACAATTACATCATCTTTGAAATTTTCACAATCAGTTGTGCAACTTTCCAAACCTCATCCAAGAAGTGCTTGAGAAATATTAGTTGACTGACAGACCACTTGGTTGTCTGAGATAGAATGTTTCCTGAGAGTGGGCCCAGAGTCCGACAAGTCACTTTGTCCAGATGACATCAGCCATCTGCTCTGGGGAGCCACCATCAACCTATTCCACGTTATAGCATCCCTTTTGAACATGATGGAGATGAGGTGTCACTAGCATGATCAAGCAGGTATTGGACACATTTTGTTGGGACTCTTACTCTAGATCCAGGCTTGTACAAGCCTGGCCCTCATTCTCCTACCACTCCCAGACCTACCCTCTCATGTTCAACCTAAACTCATCCCTGGCTCCTTCCCAACCAGATTAGAATGCAGAATACAAAAGGGAGGGTCACCATTTGGGTTCCCCAGGAAGGAAGCGCTGAGACGTTTAGTATGCAGGATGTTTGTTAGGAGCATCCTTCATATCAAAGGGTGGGGCAGGAAAGGGAAGGGAACAGGGATAAGTAACAAAGGGGAGAGATTCAGACGTGATGCAGACCCAGTAGCAGACTCAGCTGACCCCATGGGGCGCTCTGGAGTTGGAATGACCTTTCATCATTGTCCCAGGTTGAGCCAAGATACTTTACACTCCCATATCTACTACTCACTGGATGGGCCAACCCAAGAAGGGTTGTGCCTTTAGGTGGGTGGCTTTGTCACCTTTAAAGAGGTTGACAGAAATTAAGGTTGTCTGCCAACACTGCTCTCTGTCACTGAGATAATAAGTCCTCATTGCAGGGAGACTTCAGTGCCTCATTGCAGCACTACCACAGCGCAGTAAGGAGTTAGTCTGTCTCCCCAATGTGGGTGACCAGCATGTCCCCACGCCCCAGTCACCCAACCCAAAGCAACCAACGTGTGCACCAGCTGGACACTGTGGATTCAGAGAAGGGGCCCTGCCTCCCCAGAGCCGCCACTAATTCCTGTCCAAGTGGGTGGACTCCTACAGCGGGGCACTCACCTACATTGGCCTGGAAAGTGTTTCCGGTTCCCTGCTGAGATGAGGCAGAGTCCTGAAACCTCCCCTGCTTCCGAGGGACCATAACCCCCAGTCAGTCTCCTCAGTCCTTACCCAGGGCATCTGCCTGCTCCCATCCTGCCATGGGTAGCGAACGCATGGGGAGCCACCGCCAATTCCTGTCCACCCCCCGCATTCAACTTCTCTACTGCCTCGGCCCTCGTCAGACAACCAGGCCTGCTCAGCCCCAAGCAGAGCTCCCTTCATCTTGTTGCCAAGGAGCCCTACCTCGTGTGGCAGCCACAGGGTCAAGCTCTCAGTCCCACCTTCTGTCCACGTCCCAATACCCCCCTCGCGGGAGCTCATCTTAGACAGCACCTTCGTGATAGATGTGTCTGAAGCTGAAGTTGCCAGAGATGCTGAGGGGCTTTCAGTAACAGCCCGTGAAGTTGAGACTGAGTCCCATTTAGAATATCATGGAAGCCTGAGGATATCGATTAGCAACTGCGAGACACCGGAAAGGGGCATGACCACAAATCTGTGGGCCACTGTCACTCCTTGTCCGTTTGTTATCATCCATCCATCTGTCAGCAGAGCAGCATTGGGACACTTCCCTGACTCAATGGCCAGGGCCTCTGAAGATCTAGAAGAACCCATAATTTTAATGCATATAGTGAATTTGATTGAGGGCTCTTTCTATGTGGACATTATGATAGAAGCCATGTCATTTGAGAGTCAAATACATCCCGATTGCTCACAGTCCATAGGATAGGTGAGGTATGTAGGCCACAACCAAGCAGGTTTACAAGAGGGGTAATTATTCCTAACAGGGATCTGTTGGAGCACAACTAGTTCTCACAAGCAACCCATCTTGTGAGAATTTGCCGACTGGCCGTAAGTTGGTACTGTGCACTACCTTAAAGGACATGTCCTCTTCTCTGGTCTACTTAGGGCAAATCCCTGCAGAACGCAAGTAAAGTGTAGGAGGTAGATCATTCTCGCAGGAGAAACGGCATGCACAGTCATGACGCCAGCACTCTGCCCGAGGTGGATGTCAGGGATGCAAATCTTGCAAAACGAACGTGCACGTTGACAAGTCAATCTTCAGGAGAATGCAGGATTCAAACACTCTAACACAGGTCACCAGTGGGAGAGATTGGGAGAATAATGTCAAAGGACGCTGGAAAGCCCACCGGGCAACAGGCAGCCATGGCAGATTCTTGAGGAAAGGAGGGTACCGTGAAGACAGAGTGTGCTGCTGCATGTGCTGCTGTGGGTGAGTCAGAGACAAAAGAGAAGGGGACTTTGGGCCAATTCTCAGTTGCAGCCTTGAAGCCAGATCATCGATTTCTCTTACCATTCTCAACTCATTGAGTCCGAGAGACCTGATGTCGTTTTTTAATTAACATTGACAATATTGAGAACTTCATTCACTTAATCTCCATTAAAGTCATTGAGGATGATGTATTGATTTTTTAAACGAAGAAAAAAAGAAAACTTGAAAATAGATTCTCAAAACTTCAGACCAATCATCCAAATACCATTCAAATAGTGTTTCTAAAGGTAAATAATAAGTGCATAAACATGGAGGGATTTTTGCTCCTTTTCTCTATTAATGGTCTGGCAGATTAATGATATTTTAACAAAAATTAAATTGGTCACATTCTTGAAGCCTATCATCAAAATATGGGCCTTGATCTATAAACTGAACGATAATAAGACTGTAACTGATGTCTATACAACCCTTTGCATTTTGCATGGCATTTTCGCACGCATTGTGGCATTGGACTTCGCAAGGATCCTGTGGATATCGTATAACAGACTCAGAGAGGTTGAAAGCCTGAAGTCAACCCCAGGTGGCTTCATTCAAACCCCTTTGCTCTTTCCACAGGATCACGGTGGCTGCTTGTGTTTGAACAAATGGCGCGCCATGTGTGAGCAGCAATACGACATGAAGCCAGATGATGTAACGCCCACGCTGAAATACCAGCAAGGCCAGGACATAACATGGATTTCCCACAAAGCACAAGCAAGGATGGGCTCCATCAGCCCCAGTGACCTTATTCCAGGTCCAGAGATGCTAAAATAAAAGCCACCAGGTGAAGAATAGTCCTGGATCATCCGAAAAATGTATCTGGTGTGAAGAATGCAATTTCCGTCCCCTAAGGCATCACAGACAATAATAATCCCAGCATCAAAGATTATTATGCAAAGCCTGGGGCCGGCAGATCCCACCACATCACCTGGCCAAGCCCATTCCAGACCAGCAAAACCAGGGAAGGAAGCAGGCTGGAGCTTTGCCGCTGTGAAATAAAGTGGTGAGCTCTGAAATGAACTCTTTTAAACTCTCATCCAGCTCCAATCAAAATGTCCCCATCTCTCTGCTGGGTCAATTGGACACACAGCCACACGTGGCTGCCAATAACCTCCGGTACCCGCCACACGGATACAAAATAGACACTCCCACTGGCCACTGCTCAGCAACCAGCTTGCCTGCTCGTCTGTGGGAATGACATTTCCCTGTCAGGGATCGGAGGGAGGGGGAATCAACAGGTTTGGATGCAGCCATATGCCAGGCACTGCACTAGGCTCTCACCATTATTTTCTTACTGATTTCTCCTGACACCATGCCTAGTTGATACAAAAGCCCCACTACACAGAGAAAGAAACTGAGGGTCCAAGAGTCTAATAAATCTCCCCATGATCATAGAGCTCCCCTATCATTTACAGGTTAAAATCTTTGCCCATTTGTGACATGCACAGGATGTCATGATGTGGCCCCCACCTACACGTATACCCCACACAGCTAGGGTTAAACCGAAGGCCGCCTCTCTCCAAATCCGTGTTCCAGTTTTTTCTGAAGGATCTGATAAATAGCTTCCAAATAAACAAGTGAATGAATATATTTCTAGCATACCACACCACCTTTGAACAATGAGATAAATAAAGAAAAAGGATTTAAGTTAGAATAAGAGAAAAAAAGCAATTGGGAGAATTGTACAAAGTTGACAAACAATCGGTGTATTCATGGTATCACTTGCCTGGATCCAGACCGTCCCGGGAGAATTATTCCAAAGAAAGCGACCACACAATCTGAAATGTGTCTGGGGCGCTGACACCTCTTGGAAAATATGGCCCCAGGGACGCTTTACATCTTAGCCTGACGAGGGAGTGTGGTGACGAACACAGAAGCCACCACTCTCCCAGGTCACCGCGCAGCCCGGCTTGACAGCGAGTTCACCGTGGGAGACGTTTTCCTCCCTTGACAAGGAGCCGCCACATTTCAAGGTTCGTCCCTGCTGCGCCCTGCACCGCTGACGGCTGTGACTTTACTCCTATGCCAAGGGCCAGCTCCAGTCCCCAGACGCACAGCCACTGCCTCAGGAAGCCGAGCACCCACATGAGGGTGAGGAGCATGCCCAGCAGGGGACTTGCCAGCTCTTTGAAACCCACAGTTGAACGGCCATTGTGGTTGCCTACGAGGAGTGGGGCCACCGTGGGCAGATGGATGCTTAGCTACATTTTAGTGCAGGCCAACATTTCGTGGAAGACTCAGTCCCTGTTTCTCCCCCTTCCTCTCCAGCCCAACCACTGCCAGCATCCCAAGGGACATGCACGACGTTGACCCAGACAACTGAAAGTAGCAATGGAGAGCAAAAGAAACCACCCAGCTTCACATCCCAGCTGTTGGCAATGACTAATCGCGGCGCCCTGATTAGCAAGTTGCTTCTTCCCTCTATGCCTCAGTTTCTCATCTCGTAAATCTCATAGCAGGGATTGTTATGACATTTAAGGAGAGAATCCGTCCGATGCCTTTAGCATTACGCTTAGCATCATGTTAGTGACTATTTTCACTTCCACTCCACTGTCAGCTGCCACCCAGGAAGTTTCCGGCTCTGAAATCCTAAAATCCTACATCTGACTATACAGCCTGTGTCTTCTCAGCTCCCTTAATCACGCAGCATCTTTTGCCTGACTCTCTCATGACATCCAGTCCCTCAAGTGGTTCCTCTAAGTGCATCAGCCCCCAGCCTAATCGTCCTTCATTCTCCATCACCGTAGTCATTCTCTGGGTTCTTGCTCTATAGTCCCCTGCCCCACCTCCAGGCAGAACCCAAACATCTGCCCCTGCTGCTGCCCCACTGGGCTCCTTCTTTTGCTGGAGCAAACGACCCAGCCCTGTCCCAGCTGTGACATTGGCACACCTTGGTCTCTAGGCAGGTCCTGCTCCATCCACTGTCCTCAATCTCCCAGCCTCAGCCCCATCCCTGGCCTCACAGCAGAGGACCTGGCTCTCTACTCCAAAGTGATAATGGAGGGGGTGGGTGTGAACGCCTCCAACATTTTGCTTCACAGCCTGCACACGTGGCCGCCTCCAAGTCTCTCCTTACCACGTGCTCCTGCTCAGAGGAAGATGTATCTGCTTCCCCCTGCTCCGTGTGTCTGCACCACCCCAGGACTCCTGCCTACCAGCGAGCACTTCCGTATCCTGTGCTGCTGGCCCTTCTCCTCTGCATGTAAATATGCCCAGAGTTCCCACACCTCAAAAAGAAAAGGAAAAATCTCCCTCGACCCCCTCTCTCCCTCCAGCCCCATCACACAGACAAGCTTCTTCAAAGAGTTGTCTACCCTTCCCTCTCTACTCCTGCACCCTCTGCTGGCTGTGAAGTCTGTCTGTAAAATTGCTCTAAGAAGGTCAATAACAAATGGGGAGTTGCACTCGACTCCCTTCTCTTCCTCATTGCTCTCATCCAAGAATTCAAAGTTCCATCCATTCTGACTCTAACTGCTTAATAGCTTTTAAATCCTTTTCATCTCCCCTTCCATCGGTGATGTGTTTTAGCCTTCCAAGTTTGTCCAAATACATCTAATGAACACCGCCCAATCCTGCCCTCGCTCCATGCCAAAGAAGGAAAATAGAAATGTTACTGTTCTTGCTCAGTATTCTAAAAGGATTCCCCCCATTGCAGGACAAGAATCTACTCTCCCCTGCATGGCGGACAGGGACAGCCCTTGGTGCCCTGGAGTGTAGTGAACAGGCCACCGTAAGGGGTGATCGAAGCATGGTGACAGAATCCAGCTGGACTTGAGCTCCCCTCGACCACATGCATAAATCTCTTTCATAAAATGCTTTTAGTAGGAGATACAAGTTTTTCAGAAATTTCAGAGAAAATTGATCAAATATGCCCCAAATGGGAATATTTTTATGGCATAATGGAAATGTCCTTTTCAGAAATGATTTTTATGTAGTCATTTTTTTGAGATGCTTCTTCTTAACACAGAGGGCGCCGCCCAGCAGAGAAGATGCTGGAAGAGGTTATGTCCGCATGACCTGCATGTGATCTCATGCAGGATTTGCAAGTCCAGGACCAAAGTCTCCTTCCCCCTGCACACAGTTATTTGTTCCAAATCTCGACCTTCAAATTCCAGCATTCTGACCCAGATACACATGGCAGTCCTGTTATCCTCCTTTCCAGATAAGAACCCTGAAATTCCAAAAAGGAAGAGGATTCTTCTTAGATTCCATGTCCAGTGTCTACAGCAGAGTTGGGACAAGAACCTGGTCCTTCGCCACTGTGGCTTGGGGTGTCTGCCCACAGGGCATCACACCCCAGGGGCCACATGGTCCTATATGAGAAGCCCCTGGGGGTCTGGGGCTCCGTGTGTCTTTTCTCTAACACTGGTAACAGTTACAACTCCCCAAGCAGGTTGTGGTTCCTTAGGCCTTAGGGTCTCTGTCTATGTCCCAAAGCCATGCTTCTCTACCCAACAGGCCTCTACCCCGCAAAGAGCTCTCACATTCACATTCCCTGTGCCTTTCCGTAGTCCTCAACCATAACACTGTCGCAGCACTAAACGCACTGAATGCAATCACCCACCTCCCTGTCTGTGTTACCCACCAGACAGAGCTCCTCCAGGAAAGAAACCTCCTCATCTCATGCCTCTCTTTTCCCTAGGAAGCACCACCTGGCCGGCTACAGAGCGGGTGGATGGAAAGAGAATAGGCAGTAGAAGGGGAGGAAGAGGTAAGTTGAAAAATGCTGCTCTCCCTGAACACTGAGATTATCTTGGCCAAATAGACACTTGACCTCTTGGAATCTCAGTTTCCCTATATGGAAAATGAATATAGCAGTCCTGGCTCCACCTACCTCCCGGAGTTAGTCTGTGGGACACAAAAGAGAATGGCTATGGACCTACCTTATGGAGTGGGGCCATCCAAGCACAAAGTGATCGTCATTATTGTTGCCTTGGTTGTTAACTATAAAATCCTGTGCGCCTGATAGAGCGATGCCTCTGCTTCCAATCATGACCCAGTTATGCGCCCTGGTTCTGGTAGAGGCAGTGCTGGGGTGAGGTTTATCTTGTGTCACACAGGATTTGTTCCCAAAATGGAGCAAGAAGAGCCTGGCTTTCCATGGAGAAGAGCCCCTGGGTGATGAATTAGGAGGGTCCTTCAACCGACCCCTCACTTTGCTGTGCGGCAGGGCTGTCAGGCACCGGATGTCGGAGCCACGCCTGCCGTGGGAACACCAGCCACCCCTCCCCCAACCTATCCCCACCCCCACCAATTGTCAAAAAGACATCATGATAGATGGAGCTCCCGCACGCCACAAGGTAAGTGTTTAAATCTTTTATAAGACAGTCAATGGCCTTTATAAACCCTCAGACGAGAATTACGCCGTGTCTGAGATGGAGCTGAAAGTCAATGGGAAATTGATTCTGTCTAGCTGGTGCTGTTTCAAAAAGGAGGCTTGCTGGGTGCCTTCGGGACCAAACATGCCATCTGCAATGTGCCCCCAGGGCCTGAGCGTGTCACACGCTGAGAATATCGAGATACTGACGCCCATTTCTGGGCAGAGGAATGCCAAGCAGGGCAGCTATGGACTCCCATCACAGGAAGGCCCTGGAAGGCATTGACTAGCACCAGGGATGGTTACAAAGTGTGTTTTCCTTGCTGGGAATTGATGCCAGGACCAACATGATGCCACTGCCTGCACCCCAGGCAGGGCAGCCGGAGGATGATGAACAGCCATTGATCGGGCAGCCACTGTCGCGGGGGCACACCTGCAATTACTCTCCTTTGCTAATGACCCCATTAGCGGGTGCATCAAATGTGGTTGGGGGTGTGATGATGCTGTGGTTATTTCTTTGCCGATACCCATTGGTCAGGGATGCCAAATCGGGTGAGGGGAGCCCAAGGGTCCCAGGCCTACTAATCACGCTGAGGGTGGCTCTGGGGCAGAGGCGAGTGGATGGACTCTGGCAGGTAAACCAGACAGCCCCAGCCCTGGGAGGTGGCTGGGGAAGGAGCACCCACTTTGTTGTCAGGCAGCCCCGGAGTTGAGCTCTGCTCACCGTCCCACGCTGAACCCGGGATATGAACAAGCAGGTAGTGCTCTCTCTCGGGGGCAGATGGCCTCAATCAAGCAGCGAAAACGGCGACCCCGCCTTAAGTCCTGACCATGTGCCGGATACCGGGGCCAGCGCTGGGCATACATCAGTCATCCAGATCCTTCCCAACTGTCTGGAGATGTGCGAGTTACCATCTCCATCTTCCAGGTGAGGACACCGGAGCCCGAGGAGTTTCAAGAGGCCAATTCGTCCAACAAGAGCAAGCACCGAGGACATGTTTATCGCAGGCTTACTGTGCACAGGGCACCCTGCGAGGGGACTGGCTCTGAGGGTGAGCAAGACAGACACAGCTCCAAGGCCAGGCTTGTGCAAAGCCCACGCAGGAATCAAGGTCTCTTGAAGTCGCATGCCGTGTCCTCTCTGTCCCCTGGAGCGTTCCCCAGGAGGAACGAGTCCTCAGACAGTCACTGCCTTCCTCCGCTCACTCTGCCCTTTGTCTTCCTCCCGACTCGCCACCTTAGTTTACAGATGAAGGGAGGGAGGTGCTGAAACTTTCCCAAGGGGATCTCGAAATGAGCCTGGAGGAATTTCAGGTCACGGCTGTTTTCTTCACAGGCTGCGCATTTTCTGGAATATCTCACTTTCTTCCCCTACCCCAGGCTTGTAGCACACAATGTGCTACAGACGGTGGGAGGCAGGCAGAAGAGGAGGGTCTCCGTACACTGTTCAGAAATATTTGCAAGGCCCACAGGGGAGCCGTCCCATCAGGCTCGGATGAAGGACTGGAATGGAATAGCGTCCGGCAACCCGGTTTTGGTTAGGTAACACCATTGGAACTAGATGGGCAGGTGCCTTCGAATGTCAGTAAAGGAGTTTTATTTGAAAACCCTTCAGGATGCCAGAGAAACAGTCCCTTCCCACAACAGCAGTCTACCCAAGGCAGGCTCGGCAAAGAAGAGCAAATATCACCGGCTGCTGTGGATGGGGGAAGTGGGGGGTGTGCGGGAGCAGCATGGTGGTGGGATTATTGAGGATGAGGTCAGGCAGGAAGGGACAGCAAAGGAAAGCTTCCCTGTTGTCAGACAGAGACACAAATAAACACTTGCTGTCAGCTGGAAATTCAGCTCTTAAACCCTGCAAAATGAGAAAAACCTGGTATGGTCAGTAAAGGCATATTGTCTGACGGGGTGAGACAACATAGAGCTGGATTCAAGCCCAGAGCCACTCAGCTGTTTGCCTGAATAGACAGTGTAAGAGGCTGGGAGCTCAGCCTCAGTCTTTCCTAGCAGGAAAATGGGTACAAAGTGATAACCCACATGCTCAGGGGCGATGTTTCCATGCAGCCATAGAATTTAAAAGCCCAGCACACATACATCTATTCATCTTTCGGGCAATATTGCACCAACTCTCTACCAGCATTATGCCAGGCACTGGGGAATCAATTCTGAATGGGACAGCTTTGCTCCCAGCCCTTACGGAATTTAAAATTTAGCAGCAAAACCAAACATGGAAGAATGCAGTTCCAAGAGGGCACACCCCACCCCCTTTGATGACTCCTGGAGTAAGATCATTTTGAGCAAGCCAAGTTGTAGCTGAGGAAGTCAGCCATCATGAGTGGTACTTCTGCCAGAACCAGCCAACACACAGAGGCCACTCATTAAGTAATTTCCTTATCTTATTTGTTTTAAAAAGGTTTGTACTTATTCATTAAAATTAAATTTAAAAAACTTTTCAGAGACTACACATGAAATGAAAAAGCTATTTCTGCCAATTAAGTTGCTTAATTTCTTCCAAAACGAAGATCTTCTCTTTGACTTTTGCAACCACGTCAACAGTACGAACATGCAAAGTGTATGGAAAAGATCAATAGGTCTGCTGAAATGAAAAAAAATTCTACTTAATAATGTGACTGTCTTCATTAAACCTCAGTGTTTTTATTCTATGGTCCCTTTTGTTGGAATTTAGATGAGAAGCAAACGATAATGCCTGGAGAATTAGGATTATATAATGTCAGTGCTACCAGGAACATGCAAGGCAACAATCCAACAAGAGCATTTGAAACAGGGGAGACCAAGTCCTCCAGAGCCAGTGCATCTGGTTCAATGTCACACAGCCACGTTGAGGTCCAGCTGGGACTCTAAGTCATAAACCCCAACCACAGGGCTAAGAATTCCTCAGACCAAAATCAATTCCCTAAAAGGGTTTGCGGCCAGTAGACAATAAGCTTCCTTGTACGTACCCAGTAGACACTTCTTAAGCAAAGAAATGAATGATTTCCAAAGTCATTTTAGTGGAATTCTAAAAACATTTATGAAAGTATCTATTTTAAAACATTGTTATTTGCATTTTCAGTAAATTTCTATATGGCCAAGCCCCAGACGGGTCCCACGCATGTGATTTTCTAAACAAAAGATGACTAGCGCCGTGATAATTAATCAGTTGGCATTGACTGAAGCTCCTAATGAAATGAAGCATGAACTGTTTGAGAAAGCAATTGAAAGTCATCATACATGCCATGAATCACCCCTTGAATGCACATTTATTAAATCAGAATTCATAACTTTGATATTTTATCTAACAGGTTTGTTACCTTTTCGAGACTCTATTGGTGGATAAAAAAGACAGATGTTTCCAGAGCTAAATTGAAGAGGGGTGGGAGAGAAACCAGCCAGACATCAGTTAAATAGAGCAGGCAGCAAAATGCCATTACCCGATGTTTGGGTTTTGTGCTATAGTCTTGAGATAAAATTCAAAGACACCTTTGCAGGTGAATAGGCACCAGAGCACGATAAAATGCTGAAGGTTTCTGGGGTCTACCTGACAGCGGGCAAATGTCGTGATGGTTCAAGAGACAGTGATGAATTTGGGGTTTGCAGACATGATTGTCATTAGGGGAAACTTCAGTCAAACAAGAGTCAGATTGATGCAAAACCCTATTTTTACTTCCTCAGGGTGCCAGGAAGCTGGAGGCGAATCAGAATCCTCTCCTAGTTTCGAACTCTTCAAAGGCACCTGCTCCTTTTAGTGAAAGCAAATATATATCACATCAGTGTCACATCCCACGACTATTGTCCCAGGCACCTCTTTGGGTGATCAAATGAAAGCGGATTGAGAAGCGTGTGAAGATGTTTAGCTCCTTTGACTGCTGGCGGCAGTAAATTGGTGGATCAAGGTGACATTGTCCCCCACGGCTCACAATTGCAACACTTCTTAGAGTCTCATATTCATAAAAGCAGACCTGGAATCCTTACAGGTAGCCCTCTTCTGCTGAAAGTAAAGGAGACCTTCCCTTTTAACTGCTTTGACACAATGCAGTCATTCTCCTCCAAAGCCTTTCAAGCTCACCTTTTTGCCAGCCAGAATCGCGGTCCAGCTGGTGATTTACATTCCCGCTGAATGTTCTGGCACTTTCTTTGCACCGAACAACACACATCCGAATAATGACTTTTCCCTGTCATAATCTAAGGAGATCGCTGGACCGGCATGCAGCAATAGGACCACCTCGAGAGTGAACTTGGACGTGGACACATTTAGAGAAAATTATATAACCGCCTTAGTCATCACATATGGTAACAATACCTCCTCCCTTTCATCTATGTTAAGCAAAGGATATGCAATTTCAAAACCAAAAGCAAGTAGAAGAAAATGTACGTGACTTGAGCAAGGCAAAAATTGCCAACGAATGCAACAAACATGCTGCCAAACTCTCTTCTATCTCTCTCTTTCTTAAAAAATACAGAACTGGAAAACTAGATGTTCTGCAGAGACACACAGAGTTTGCAATTAAAATCACTCCTTGTGCTCAGTTGAGATGGGGCTGGGGAGGGTCTACAAATCACGGTGGCATATCTCCAGCTTGGTGGCTCCCACACTTCAGATGCCCCACAACCACCTGATGGCTGGATCCCACCCCCACAGTTTCTGATTCAGCAGATCTGGGTGGAGGCTGGAGAATTTGCATTTCTAACAGGTGAGACAGGAATTTATCCTCATGTCATTAGAATCATCCACATAGAAGGGGGAGCCCTGGGCGCCAGAGCAAACTGAGATCAGAGAGGCTGAGACACTTGCATGAAACCACAAAGCAGAGATGGAACTAAAACCCAGGGCTGCTGACACCCAGTTCCATCCCTTCCTTCTGACTCAGCCCAGCTACATCCCTGAGGAAGATGCTTGAAATTGCCTGCTGATTCTAAAAGAGTGATTTCTCGTTTACAAGACTGTTCCTCTCTGGACCAGTGGTTCTCAACCCTGGTTGGCTACACATTAGCATCCCCCGGAGAGCTAACAAGTGAGAATAATACCAAGCCCCACTTCAGAGGTTTTGATCAATTGCTCTTGGGCGGGACCAGGTATATCATTTTTTTAAAGCTCCCCGGGTGATTCTAATGTGTAGTTGAGCTTGAGAACTGCTAACTAGACTGTGAGATTCTCAAAGGCAGACTGTGCATTCCCTACTCTTTTCATAGCAAGGCCCTAGGAGATTCTTAGTAAACATGTGTTGAGTGAAAGACTAGAACAGGCCTTTTTTAAAAAAAAAAAAAAAACACCCCAGACTAGCACCACCAGCATCACCTGGGAACCTGTCAGCCATGCAAACTCTGTCCCCACTCCAGATGTGCTGATTCGGAGGCTCTGGGGGTGGAGCCCAACAGTCTGTGTTTCAACAAGCCCACTAGAATTCTAGACCATTCCAGTGGAGGCTACCCCTAAGGATCTCTAGAACAGAGGAATAAAAATATGTAGGAAACATTTAGTTAGACACATAAAACTGGAGCCTATGACAGAATAAGGATGCATTGCTCCCGAAGGTGGTGTGGTAATAAGTGTGGGGGAGTTCAGGGTTCGTGCAAGAAGGGAGGTACCCGGGGACATTAGCATAGCTGCTGCGTGCAGGGAGGGGGTGGAAGTGAGGCCAGAGAAGTCACTGGGACCCTGAATGGAGGACTGAACAGGGACTGAACAGTCCCCTGAACAGGGACTGAGGGTCACTGTTTGTCTAAGGGAGAAGGGGTTGGGGATAGCAGCTGTTTCGTTGAAGAGCAGAAGGCCATCACCACAGGTGCAGGTCACAGGGAGGTCCCTGGACCCTCTCAAGCATGCTGTGGGTGAAATATTACAGGTAAATGATGCTAACACCCAACATGGGGTCCTGGAAAACATATGGACTTAGAAATCCCCCAAATCCTGGCTTCGTGGCAGACTAGCCAGACATCCTTGAGCAAGGGACTTAACGTTTTCTCAACTTCAGGTTCCTTGTCTCCAAAGTGAGCACAGAGCTACTTGGCAAGGGTGTTGTAAAGTTTAGGAAGTTATAAGGATTATGCAGGCAGCCAGCGCAGCGCCTGGAAAGTGAGTGTTGCTCCAACATGACAGCTAGAACTAGCATTTCAGATGAGGAAGTGCAGCCCCGAAGCCATTGTCCTCACTCACGGCACCTAGAGGGACCAGGGGAGGAAAACGGTCACTAAATTACAGGGGAGGAAGTGGCCCCTTCAGTGAGAAAAGCACAAGTAAAAGGAGTTTCCTGCAGAATCCTTCCTGTATTTGGTGGTTAGGTTCCCAGGCCAGCCCACAGAACCCACTGTAAGTTGGACTGTCTTTGACTCCAGATCCACAGCGCTGAAAGGAAGAAGCCACTGAGCGGGGACAGAGCAGGATATGGCCCAGGCTCTGTGTTGCCCCTGGGGCCCTGCCCCCTCTCCAGACCAGGGCCACAGCCAACAGTGCCACTGAGGTAGAAGATTGAGAACATCATGATCCTGTTGTTTACCCAGCTTTCATGCCCAATAATGCCAAACTTGGAGTGGCCGGTGGGAAATAAAACCAAGGGAGACATTTCTTTGTAGTATTGTTTAAAAAAAAAAAAATACAAAAGTAAAAGAATTCTACCTAAAGTAATTAACTTAAAAGCATATGGAAGCCACAAAAAGCTCTCTGCCTTCATTTCAGAACCGAAAGGGCACAATCTGGCTTTGAGAGTGAGCGCATGCGGCAGGTATGCACGTTTCAGAGAAATGTGACGATGGCGGTGCTCGTGCCGCCATTCACTGATCGTGTCCCTTGGGAAAGTGACATTTCCCAAGTACATTCCGTGCATCAGGCATGAGGACACTCAGGCATGAGGAGAGCTGCTTTCCCATAGTCAGGTATTGTTTATTTACTCAATAATTAATAAGCAGTCATCATTCACCAATCATTGTGCTGAGAACTGAGGGACCAAGGTGACTAATGGGGGGGTGCACCATCCAAAGGGTTTACAGGCTAGATTGTGAGAGACAATTGCTCCCACTTAATCCCTGCAATAACACTATTAAGTGGGCACCACTGTCATTCTCATTAAATAGATAAGAAAACAAAGACTCAGAGAACAACAACAACAACAAAAAGCGCCTTGATGATTAAGTGGCAGAGCTGGGATTTGAACCAGGACTTTGTGTCCCCAAGGACAACGCTAATGCCATCTATCCTGGGGCTGAGGGACAAGTCCTTTCTCCTCTTTCTAGCCCTCAGGATTCCTATCTATGAAACAAATGACTTGATACGATACATTCTTGGGTCCCTTCTGACCCCATCTATATTTGTCGTTGAGTCAAACCCTGGGGTTCAAGGTGAATATACATGTTCATAGCCCATTGGATGTTAAAGCCAATGCATCCAATCCTATCCTTGATGGATCAGAAATCAAGACCCAGAGAAAAGAAGGGAATCGCCCAGGGTCACACAACAAAACAATAACGGAGCAGGGACTTGAAGGTCAGGTCTCCCAGTGCTTGGGCCTTTCTATTTTTAAGCACACAGGCATACACAGACACACATAAACACCTTGAAGAAAGTCATTTGTCATAGCTATTTTTTTACTGCTAAGAAAAGAAACACTAGGAGAAGAAGGGACATTCTCTTTCCCCCTCCAGCGTGGGGGCTAGGCTTAGGGCAACCTCTGGAAAGTTTCATTCAGTGAACAGGAATCACAGCTCTCCCCAAGGCAGGCAGAGGGACCCAGGGGCACATCAAAGTCTAGCAGGTAAAACCTGCCTCCTTCAGTCCCCAGCCGCAGGCAGTGGATATAGGGTAAAGAAGAATGCTGTAAATCAACCGCCACATAATCACGCATTTTTAGAGTTTGCTTGTAATTAGTCTATATTCATAGAGCTGTGTGGGTAGAGAAAACTGCACCCAAGGAAACTCTGAAAACCAACATGTTTGTTTCAAGTGGCTGATCTACAGGAGCCATATGCCAAGTGACAGACAGCAGACTCCCTCCCCCGCGGGAGAGAACCTGAGGCCGTGTGTAGACACACGAGGGCTGTCCGGGAGGTACCCGGCCATGTACTATATTCTCGTTATATTGACAAGGCTGGACACTTTCCGGACAGCCCTCGTATACACACCTTTCCTGCTCCCGTGGCCCCAGAGCACACAGTCTCCTCTGGTTGTGGTTTATCTTTTCTGCACTGGCTGAGGTTTCCCCTCAGGAAACCAAATTTTTTATTAACATGGCTGACTTCCCAGGGACAGTAACATCACTCAGGATGTTGACAATGGGGAAAAATGGCCACTGACCTGCATAAAACCATCTCACAATGGGAAGAGTATCAGATGTCCCCACCAAACTCAGTCCTCCCAGAAGCGCTACAAAGAGGGGTTCTACCACCTGAACCCCCATGACTTAGGCTGGGTCTACACACTGTGTGGACTAGAGTTATTCTACTAAGACTGAATTCACAGAACTATCTTCTTTTATGCAATAATAATAACAAAAGCATGAATACTAAAGGCCAGAGAACTTGCAGATTCCAAATTATATGCACATCAGATCTCTCACTGGGGCCATGTCAAGACTCCTACAGCTTGACTTTGCATTTACGTAGTGATTCAGGCCTCCTGTTGACAAAATCAGTGTGTTATTAACACATCTTCTAGGAAAAGCTACCAAACATAAATGTGATCTGGCTGGATTTCCATGTATAGCAACTCCCAAGTTTCCTCTTCTCCTTTCTGGAAGGCCTTAGCAAAGCACTTGGTGGGGGTCACAGGGGTATCGCCCACATACAAGTTTCATGTGTGAATGGGAGAAGGGGGTGGGTTTCTCCCGTTTTGAAGGAGGATTATTTTCCTGATCGGCCTTCCCAGGTGTAGACTCCCAGTCTGCAGCCTGGTTCCACTTCCTCTGTTTACCCAGACACCAAAAGACCCTGGGACGCTATGCAAAACAGGCAGAAGGGTTAGTTGAGAATGGATGAACTCTTGCTCTGTGATAATCTACACGTGTATATTAGACATTTAACAATTCTGAAAGTATCTCGTGCATCTAAAAGTGGCGGATGGCTGACCACAAAGGATGCCTGTTGTCTGTTTGATTTTTTCTTTCTCCTGTGCTCCCAGCTCAATTGCTGGCACATAGTACTTGCTCAATAAACATTTTTTGGCTGACTCGATAAATCGAACGAAAGAATTGGGAAAGCCATATCTGTTTTATAGGTTCATTTCATTGGCTTCCCTCCCACTATGGTCATAGATAGTAATTCTCAACCTTGCCTTTTAAATTACAATCGGAAGATCATGGGATGGGTGTGGACGCCAAGTGGGGTGTTTGTAGATTGGTACGGCAGAATCAACTGGAGAGCTTTGAAAATGTACTGTCTGGCTCCCCACTTCTGTTGGTCTGGGATGAGGCTCAGGCTGTTAGGCTTTAAAAACTTCTCCGGTGATTCTTATATGCAGATAGGCGTGGGAGGAAAACAATGCTATAACAGTGGCTCTCAAAGTGTGGCCTCCGAAAGAACAGCCTCAGCATCCCCTGGGTACTTGCTAGAAATGTGACTATTTGGACCCCTTTCCAGATTTACTGAAAAAGAAACATGGGGGGTGTTCTAGAAGTCCTCCAGGTGAGTGTGGAGTGTGCCCTAGCGATGGCGGCCAGGTGCCTGTTCCTCGTGGCTCTGGGCCCAGCCTGGGAAGAGACGTAAGATCCCTTCCTTCCGCTCAGAGCCTGAGACACAGACGCTACAGCGCGAGACTGCAGGAGCCACGCAGCCTCAGGGTATATGTCACTATTCTCCTGTTCTAAAAATTGCTACATCTGTACATGCACGAGCTAATAAAAACGTCTGTGCCACAGGGTTGAGAGCTTTATTACTCACTGTCGAGCTCCCCATTGTTCCCGGCCTTCTCCTTGCAGCCCGAGTGCACGCCCACCGAGGACTGGCCGCCCCAGCGCAGCGGCTCCTCCCACCCCCCAGCCCAGAGCAGTGCAGACATCCTGTGAAGCCTCCTGTCTCCTTCTGCAGGCTCTCTAGGGGTCCTGCCTGCTTCACTGACTCTCTATTCACCGCCTTCCTCCCCTCCACCCTCAGACCCATGCAGCTTCTACGTGGAACTTTCCAAAGGCCAGTCCCCATGATGGGACAAGGTCCCACCTGCCCAGCCTCAGGCAGAAGCCCCGGGACAGCTCAAGGCTTTGCAACAGGGACAAAGGGGAGAAGGGGTGTGCCCCCTCCCCAGAAAGACGAGTCAGAAAAGCAGGGTCTGCAAGAGGAGACAGTGGCAGCTCAGCAATCTAAGGGTGATGTGTGAGAGGGAAGTGGGGTTCAGGTTTCAGCTCTAGGCAGAGCTCGGTGCCAGTCCCAGCTCCCCTCCAGTGCGCCCAATGACCTGATCACATTTGGTATCTGAGGTGCAGTTTGCACATCTGTGTGACTAGAGAACAGTACAGCAGCCCACTGAGGAGGTGCTCAGTGATCTGTGAAAATATTCAATGCCGTATTGCTGTTTCCCCAGGCCCTTATGTAAGGAAAGAAGGAAGGCAGGAGAGAGGGAGGGAAGGAGGAAGGGACGCCACACTCTCGCTTAAATAAAAGAGCAGACACATTTCTCTATCCCTCTCTCGAGACCTCCTTCTGAGCCCAGTGTGGGACCATAGGGAAGAACCCAGGCATGACACAGCCTTGTGCATGGGGAACCCCTAAGCCAGTGATGGAGGCCCCAGGGCTGGGAACAGAGAGAGAAAAAGAAAGTGAGAAAGAGGACAAAAAATGATGCGGCGATGACAATCAGGGCAGCAGTAACAGCCCAGGGCTTCTGTGTGCCGTGCACGAGTGACAGCTTTCTGTGGACCGTCTCTTTCCTCCACAGAACAGCCTAATGAGGAGGTTTCTAGCAGATGGGGAACCAGGACTCAAAGAAGCCTGGCCAAGGACACACACCAGTGAGTGGCAGGGCCGAACTCCTGGCGGAATGTCTGGGTACAGTTCCAAGATGGTGGCACTGCCCCCGCATGGGATCATGCCTGCCCGTTCTCTTGTCACCGTCTCTCACTAAAATGGGAGGCCTTTGGTGCCCTGAGTCCTTATAAAGAAAAGGGCAGTGCTAACGCCCACCCCTGCGGTGTTGTTGTAAGGATTAATTGCATTGATTGACTTGTAGAGCTTAACACAGAGCCTGCAACCCAACAGGAGCTCAATAAATGGTGGTTGTGAGGAGAAGGCAGAGGAGGACCACGCGGAGGAGGTGTCAGGATGTTTCCACTCCCCTGCGAAGCCCCAGCATCGGCCACACTGGGCACCTCGCTGGCATTCAGAAAGTGAGCTTGGTTGGAGTCACCCCAGGCTTCCCCGCTCGGGGCGGGGGAGTTCCATCACGGTCTGGCCAGCCTCACAGTACGGTACAGCCGCTGTTGTCACTGTCCTCTCACCTGTGCAGGGTCCTCTGTCTCTGCCGGGCCCCTTCTGGAGCCCCATTCTCCTCTCAGTCAGGAGTCATGAAGGAGCTACTTCTCACTGCAGTGGAGACATGAGATCACAACACAAGGCAGAATCACCCTGCCTGTCGGGGGTGTGTCGAACCCCTCTCCCCATGAGGAAATGCCCACGGACTCCGCACCCAGCCAGGATGATTGACTGGAGAGTCCAGCTGCCAGTCGGATTTCCCAAAATCAGCAAGGCGACTTTGTAAGGGGGGAGACCACCCAGCCCACTGCCTTCAGGGGACGGCATTGACAGAGAGCCCCTGCGCGCCTGACCTCGTGGCAGAGACCGCACACACCTGGGTGCTTCTTTAAAGAAGGTGCCCAGTCACATGTGCGGACTCAGGTGTATGCTCTGCATTTTCTGTTTTGTGAGACCAGAGGAGGAGCAACTTCCTGGAGAACAGTGAGCATTTCCAAGTCTCAGGAGAGGAGGGAAGACCAGTTAAGTACACTAGGGCGAGGCGACAGAGACCCTCACCTCAGAGCAAAATTTAAGGGGCACCAAAAAACTCAATAATCAAGATGAATTATATTTTAATGCAGTATTTTTTAAAACTCAAATTAATGCCCCCAAATTCATGATGAACAAAATATCAAAAATTTAAGTAAAGGCAACATCCCATTCTGCTTCACCTGTCACCTCCTAATCCCAGTACTGGTTCCTATAAAACTTTATCGACAAAAATGGAGTGGTCACTTTGCCAGTTGGAGTCTTTATCACATTGCATTCAAATGTTATTTATCTTGATCACTGACTTTTTTTTGGTGTACCAAGGTGAGTGCCTCATTCTCATCTTCCTCCCAGCTGGCTCACTAGTAAGTCATTTAAAATGTGCAAAAATTAAGCAAATACAGCTCTACAGAGGAGTGGAATACAAAAACCATGTGATTTTTAAAATAAAACAACAGACTTGTACTTTGGACAACACTGTCACACTGCCCTGATTCAGGGGTATTTCATAGGAACAGAACTGGACAGGATTACCCTGATAAATCAGGTAAATTGTTTTGTTCCCCTTTTGGGATAAGGAAGCTGAACTCAAGAGCTGTTGGGTGAATTGTCACATGTCACCGAGTAAGTGAATGATGAGAGCCCAGGCAAACCGCTGGCTGGCCCGTTGAGTGAAGACATGCTTGCATCTGAATCCCTTTCTTCATGTTAATAAAAAGAGACAAGTGAGTGACCTAAATATGCCTCATCTGACTTGTCAACCTACTTCTCCCCAGACCAAGTGCATCAGGCTTCTGGAAGAACAGGTTAGCAAAGTAACATAGAGTTACTTTGGTAAAAAAAAAAAAAAAATCAGCAGGTTGTTAGAGATCAAATAGCATCACAGTTATAGGCAGTCATCAGCATTTTGGAAGATCAGACAGCTCCACGTGGGTTCTAGATCTGATCTGATTATGCCTCCAAAGTGGCCAAAAACTGAAGGTCAGGACCGTATCAGGGGACCTGAGTGTCACCTGGGCCAGATGAATCATCCTCCATCCTCACTCTGCTGCCTCCTCTTTCTAAAACAATCATCCTCCTTCCCCTCAAGCCTGGCCAATTTCGCATGAACTTCAAGACTCAATTCATACATCAACCCTTTGCAGAAGCCTTCCTGGACCTCTTCTGTGTTTATGCTGCCTCTTCTGCAGCTCATTCATTGACTCATTCATCCATTCCAGAAACGTCTAGTGCATTTATTTAGCTCAGCGCAGTGTGAGGCTCTGAGGACACAGTGTGGAGTGAAGAGACCTTGTCTGTGCCCTCGCAGAGCTCGTGGTCTACTGTTCCCGAGGGATCTGGTCTCTCCCTCTCTCTCGGGACAGCGCAGTCACACGCTGAACTCCACTGGCCTGTTTCCATCTTGTTCTCCCTGGCTAGACTGGGGCACCTCAAAGCCAGGTCCTGTTCATCCTTCAATCCCCAGGGCATGCAGTACCTGGCCCAGAATAGGTGCTCAATAAAAACAAGTGAGAGACCCAAATTCATGGTGTCTCAGGTTGTCTGTCTGATCATCGCGCTCACGGGCCATGCCCTCCGGCCATTTCTGTCCTTACCCAAATTCCCACTCAGGACGTCTATAGGGAACAGAGCTGCTACTCCATCCAAAAGAGTCTGCATCAACCAGCTGCAGCAGGAATTTTCTCCATAGCTCCAATCAGTACACTTTCTTGAGCCAACTGTCCAGCATGCTGTCGAAGGATCTCACAGGCAGCGCGCCCAGTGTAATGCTGTTGATTGGAAGGTGGGCAAAGAGCTCTCAGCAACCCACTTTCTGTAATTACATGAAGAAAACACCTCCTCAAGTGAAGCCACAAACGCCTGTTTGAGTCTTTGCTCCCCAGCCCTACGGCCCTGCCCACTGACCAGCACGGAGAAGGTGAAAAGCCCACATCTGCTGAATGAATAGCAAAAGGCTCTCAAGCCCATCCGTTTGGGGCGGTGGGATTGTGCGCAATTCTGTAGCATCACTTTTATACTTATACTCCTGTTCCTAGATTTCTGATAGAAATCTGTGGACTGTGTTCACCTCAAAATCTCAATGTGCATCTGAAATCCTAAACCTTGTAATGAATGATGGATCAGCTCAGGAGGGGCCAGGCAATGAGCCCCCAGCCAACTTCAGAGCAGGGCTGCAAGCCTCATCGGCTACTGACCTTACAAGGGAGGCTCTAAGGGGACAGAGGGCCAGAGACCTGGGTTTTCACACGGGAGCACAGGGCAGTGGCATCCATTCCTTTCCCTCCACTGGCCCGACCTCACTCCTCTCTGGCCTCCTCCTTGACCTCCCAGCCTCCAGTCCAGACAATTACCTGCCACAATAAGCCTTTGCAAAGCACTCATTCCAAGTGAGGGACTCATTCCATGGCCTGATCTTGGCTAGTAGGCTGACCTTGGTATTCGAGGCCTTCCCTACTCTCATTTCCCCACCCTTAAACCAGCTGTGTTTCAGAATGTTCCCCAAATTCATATTGCTGCATAGATTCAAGGGCATCTGCAAGCAGCCCTGTCCTTTTCTAGCACAACCCTCCTCCAACCCCTGAGTGTGGGCACTTGCTCATACACTCTCTCTCTCTCTCATAAAGATTTATCTAACATCAGTTGAATACCTACTATGTGCCAGGGGAAGGGGGACTAGCAGCTTCATTGAGCACCTACCACCTGCCAGGTCTCTATCTACTCTCCTTGTGTCTTGAATCTCATTTCATCCTGTTGCCCAAATATAATGATTATTATTATTATTCCCATTTTACAGTTGAAGTTATAGAGGCTGAGAAAGGCTCAACCACTTGCCCAAGGGCCCACAAATCAAGTAAGTGGTGTTTGGCACTCACACCCTGGTCTCTTGACTCCCACCACTTGGGAAAACTATATACTCACACGCACGAGAATGAAATTGGACACTTATCTCACACTATACGCAAAAATCAATTCAAAATGGATGAAAGACTTAAATGTAAGACCTGAAACTGTAAAGCAACTAGAAGAGTTGCCCACCACCCCTCGACACACACACACCTGCCCAGGTCCTGCCCACCTAGATCCCATACCATGTCTGTGAGGTGGCTGCCACCTGCATTAGTCAGGGCCAGGCAGGAACAAAAGATGATGGCACAGTCAGACAGGATGTTCAAGGAGAGCTCCATGAAGCTCCCGTTCATAGAGGTGTGAGCAGGGAAATCTGTCAAGACTATTCAGGGCAGATGTCACGGGTTGGGACAGGAGGGAGCCGTTAGCACCACAGCCCAGAAGAGGGGAGGGAATGAGCAGAACCAGCAGCAGATGGAGAGGACAGTGAGCGGCTCATGCCTCTGAACCAATGGATGCAGCCAGCTCAAAAGCACCCACAGAAAGGGAGCATGGGGGAAAGACCCCAGCATCCTCCCCGCAGATCCCACCATTGACCAAAACCAATAGGAAGCCAGAGGGCAAGGGGGCCCAATAGAGTTCCAGAAGGATCAGCTTCCCGAGACAAGAAGCAAGGGGTATCCACCCTTGTCTAGGTGGAAAGTCCATGTCCCCAACACAAGGGGATGCATAAAGTCCCACCAGCTACTGAATCATTGCAAGGTAATGTCATTTGGGGGTTTTTTTGTTTTTTTTTTCTTTTTGAGACAGAGTCTCGTTTTGTTGCCCGGGCTAGAGTAAGTGCC
>NW_012152729.1:5572632-5588982 GCF_000956105.1 Propithecus coquereli | reverse complement strand
CGGCCAAGGTAATGTCATTGGGATCATGCTCTCACCTGAGTCCTCTGATCACAAGGTTTCAGTATGTGATCTTCCACTACATATTCCCCTTTATCCTCAACCTGGGGGAGGGGGATCGTCTTTGCCTTGGGAGTAAACCAGGCCAACTTTTCCATGAGGTCCGAGTCCTTGCTCATTCTGTTGTCACTGGGTTGCCACAGTTGGATTGACTGGGACTTTGGGAAACGGAGTATTAAGAGGTGTCCCAGCAAATCCCCTGAGTCACAAACACGATCCTCCCTGCCCACTCCCCTGTTGTGCAGCCCAACCCCATGTAGCAGAGTAATCAGGCTCTTCTTCCTTGGGCCAATTCAGCAACCCCCTTCTTTACATGTTGCTTTAGTGGCATGAGGAGCCCCAAATGTCCAGATGTTTTAGCTTCCAATTCATAAAATCTGTGTTTGCATGCACTGTTTCATTTCTTTCTCCCTTGGGCACCAGGAGCTCTCAGCGCCGATATTAGGAGTAACCTCTGTTTAGAGTGGTGCAATGCCTTTTACATAAATTGCCACATCTAACTCTCAGTACAAACTTACGAGATGAACACCTGTTATCCCCATCTATAGATGAGAGAAGAGAGGCTCAGGGGAGTAGACTGATTTCCCAGTGTCCCACGAAGCTAATGTCTGAGCATCAGTACTGAACAATAAAGCCTGGGTCCCTTCTCTTTGTTACGGAAAGCTTGGCACTTGTCCTCAGGGCAGCACCAGAAGAGCAAGAACAAGTAGTTTGAAGAGAAGGAAAGAGAAGTTTATTACTTTGCTGGCAAAGGAGGAAAAATGGCAGACCTTCTCATCTCAAAATCCAAATTTCCTCAACATAAGCAGAAATACAGAGCTTTTAAAGGGAGTGCCCTCAGTTCTAGGCTGCTGTGTTAATGATTCTAATCATCCTATCTCTGCCAAAGACAAATCCCCACCTGAGCCCACCTGGGGGGCTGGTGTGAGATGGCTGAGCCCTCTCCTGTAACACAAAAAACAAAAGACTTAATCTGCTCCTCCCAACCACCGGCCTGAGGCAGGAATGCAGGTTCCATTTCTCAAAAAGGAGTGGAGGATGTTTTAAAGAGACAGAAAATAATTTTGCCATTTTTTTTCAGGCCCCATTCCCTCTGTTACATATTCTCCACTCTCAATTTTATACTTCCTTATCTATGGGAGGAGGGGAGACTACTCTGTTACATCTTCACCTGGGCTGCTGCCTTCAGGAGTGCAGTGGCCAAGATTGCACATGAGTGCTAGATGTGTATCCCCAGACAGCCAGTGCTTTGGACTTCTAGGGGATATAATTTATTTCCCTCTGTGCCCCTTTCTTCTGCAGGCCCCAAACATTGCAGAGCTGGTGGGAGCAAAACGTTCTTTCCCTATTTCATAGAGGACCTGGTGCAGTTTCCTCATCTTGGCTGTCCATGCTCAAGGAATCACCTGGAAGAGCCTCCTCTTACAACTGCTGCAGCCCCTGAAGATGATTTCTAGGCCCTGCTGGGAGGCAGAAACTGATAACAGCAGGCACATCTCTGGAGGCAGGTTTTTTGTGTTTTTCATATTAATTTATTTTTAATTGACTAATAATACTTGTGTAGATTTACAGGGTACAATGTGATGTTTTGATCTATGTATACATTGTAGAAAGATTCAATCAACCTAATTAACTTATCTGTCACCTCTCCAACTTATCATTTTTTTGTGATGAGGTTGTTAAAAATCTATTCTTTTAGCAATTTTCATATATACATTAATTGTGGACAGCCTGCAGTGCAATGGATTGCCAAAACTTACTCCTCCAGTCTAACTGAAATTTTACACCCTTTTCAATATTTCCCCTTTCCCTGTTTGTGCCCCACCCCAGCCACTGGTTTTAATTTGCATTTCCCTGATGATTAGAGGTGTTGAGCATTTTTTCATATATCTGTTGGCCATTCACATCTCTTCTTTTGAGAAATGTCTGTTCAGATCTTTTGCCCATTTCTTCATTGGGTTATTTGTTTTCTTGCTATTCAGTTGTTTGAGTTCCTTATATATTTTGGATATTAATCCCTTATCAGATGTATACTTTGCAAATATTTTCTCCCAATCCATAAGCTGTCTCTTCACTCTGTTTCCTTGGCTGTGCAGAAGCTTTTTAGTTTGATGCAATCCCATTTGTCTATTTTTTCTTTTGTTGCCTATGCTTTTGGAGTCCTATTCAAGAAATCATTGCTTAGACGAATGCTGTGGAGCTTTTCCCCCATGTTTCCTTCTAGGTGCTTTATAGTTTCAAGTATTACATTTGAATCTTCCATCCATTTTGAATTGATTTTTGTATATGGTGTGAGATTATACAATTTCATTCTTGTGTGTATGTGTGTGTGTGTGTGTGTGTGTGTGTGTGTGTGTGTGTGAGTATACAGTTTTCCCAAGACCATTTATTAAAGAGATTGTCCTTTCCCCATTGCATGTTCTTGGCATCTTTGTCAAAAATTAATAAATTGTAAATACTCAGGTTTATCCCTTTCGATTGGTCTGTGTCTGTTTTTATGCCAGTGCAATGCTGTTTTTATTATAATAGTGTTATAATACATTTTGAAATCAGAGAATGTGATAACTCCAGCTTTGTTTCTTTTTGCTCAAGATTGCTTTGGCTATTTGGGGTCTTTTCTGGTTTCAAATGAATTTTAGGATTGTTTTTTCTATTTCCATAGAAAATGACATTGGAATTTTGAAGGGACAGCATCAAATATGTAAATTGCTTCAAGTAGTATGGACATTTTAACAATATTAATTCTTCTAATCCATGAACATGAGATATCTTTCCATTAATTTGTGTCTTCTTTAATTTCTTTGGTCAGTGTTTTATAGTTTTCAGTGTATAGATCTTTTACCTCCTTGGTTAAATTTACTCCTAAGCATTTTTTTTTTTTAGTATTATTGTGAATGGGATTATTTTCCTAATTTCAAATAGTTTGCTGTTAGTGTATAGAAGCACTACTTATTTTTGTGTGTTGTATGTGTAACCTGCAACTTTAATTAATTTATCAGTCCTAACAGTTTTTTGATGCAGTCTTTAGTGTTTTCTGCATGTAAGATCATATCATCAGCAAACAGATACAATTTCATTTCTTCCTGTCCTATATGAATGTCCTTTTTATCTTGCCTAATTGCTCTGATTAGGATTTCCAGTACTATGTTGAAAATAAGTGGCAAAGTGAGCATTCTTGCCTTGTTCCTGATCATAAAGGAAAAGCTTTCAACTTTTCACCATTTAATACAATGTTAGCTGTGGGGTTGTCATATATGGCCTTTATTGTGTTGTACGTTCTTTCTATGCCTATTTTGTTGAGAGTTTTTATCATGAACAAATGTTGAATTTTGTCATTTCCTTTTTCTGCATCTATCGAGATGATCATGTAGTTTTTGTCCTTCATTTTGTTAATATGGTGTATCACATTTATTGACTTACATATATTGAACCATTCTTGCATCCTTGGAATAAATCCCAGTTGATCATGGCAAACAACCTTTTTAATGTGCTGTTCAATGCAGTTTACTAGTATTTTGTTAAGGATTTTTGCATCTGTGTTCGTCAGGAATATTGGCCTGTAGTTTTCTTTTCTTGTAGGGCCCTTATCTGGCTTTTGTATCAGGGTAATGCTAGACTCATAAAATGAGCTAGGAAGTATTCCCTCCTCTTCAATTTTTTGGAAGAATTTCAGAAGGATTGGTATTAGTTCTTCTGTAAGTGTTTGGTAGAATTCAGTAATGAAGTCATCAGAAGAAATTAAAAAGGAAATTAAAAAATATCTTGAAGTAAATAAAAATGGAAACACAACATACCAGAACTTATGGAATGCAGCAAAAGCAGTCCTGAGAGGGAAGTTTATAGCAATAAATGCCTACATCAAAAAAAAAGAAGAAAGATCTCAAATAAACAACCTAACGTTACACCTCAAGGAACTAGAAAAAGAACAAAATAAGCCCAAACTTAGCAGAGGGAAGGAAATAACAAAGATCAGGGTAGAAATGAACAAAATAGAGGCTAGGAAAACAATAAAAAAAGATCAATGAAACTGAAAGTTGGTTTTTTGAAAAGATAAACAAAATCGACAAAGCTTTAGCTAGACTAAGAAAAAAAAAGACGCAAACAAAATCAGAAAAGAAGGAAGAGACATTACAACTGTTACCACAACAACACAAAGGATCATAAGAGACTACTATGTACAACTATACGACAACAAATTGGGTAACCTAAAAAGAAATGGATGAAGTCCTAGAAACATGAAACCTATTAAGACTGAATCAGAAAGAAATTGAAAATCCAAACAGACCAATAATGAGTAAAGAGATTGAATCAATAATAAAGTCTCCCATCAAAGAAAAACCTGGGACCTGACTAGAACAGATTTAATAAGAGATGGAGCCACCAGATAAAGCATCTTTGCAAAACCCCAAACCCTCCTTCCCATGCCCCTTCAAATTAAAAGAGTTCCCTCTACTAATATATTAACTAAAATGAAATATTAATAGCTGTCCTCTATTATTTATTGGCTGTTTTCGGAGAATAAAATATTGAGATCCGAAGAGGAATCAATTTCTATGAAACGTCCCTTTCCTGAGCAGGCTTGATTCGTGTCACATAATAAAGAGATAAGCTTATCAGCTGCATCAGTTCAAAGACGTCTGCTGTAAATGTTGATTTTGAACCAATAAGAAGATTATAAGCACTGTCATAAAATATCCTTCCAGGATGTAAATTATTCAGAGCCGTCCGTGGGCAGACACGGTATCTCATGCCTCAGTGATCCCGCTCTATGCAACACATTTCATTTATTAAAGCCAGAGAGGCCCTCTGTTGATAAAGCCCCCTAAATAAATGATAACCTTCATCTCCTTCTTCCAAATTATTTCCACGATTAGAATTTGAAATGTCGGTGCTGGAGGTGTCGTGTCAAAAAGTGTGGGCTCTGTAAGCCACACATATGTCTTCATTGGGAAATTCAGTTCCACGTGAGAGTTGAGAGTTGAGCCCAAGCCCCCACTCTTCAGAGCAGGCCAGTGGGTCTGGCAGGGCAGACAAGCTCGGAAGGCTCATCTTTGCAATGCTTGGTTGCAAGATGCAGGTGTCATGGAATGAAAGGGCTTGGAGTCCAGATCTGCTTTGCTACTCAGTCTGAGCGTAGCCCTCCATGACTCAGCATGACTTGAGCAAGTCATTCAACCTCTCTAAAATTTAGTTTCTCTTACAGGGAGGTAGGGAATAATCTGTGCACCCACCAGGCACAGAGCCTGGCTCATAGTAGGTTGCCAGTAAATATTCCTAAATGGATCACTGATCATAGTGTAGACTCCATTGGGCATACTTCTTCTCATCTCCGCAAGGCCTCCTAGAGCCTCACGGAATATGCTGGGCAGATCCACCCGCCCCAAAGGATACCAAGAGCAGCCCCATCTTGGACTTATCTCTGGCCTTTGTTAACATAGAAGCCAAATAAACCCTACCCATCTTCAAAGGGCCAATTCAAATACCAGCTCCTCCTTGAAGTATCCCATGATTTCCTCACTTGAGTTCTTTCTTTCCTCTTCATCCTTCCTCAAATATTTATGGAGTGCCCCCAGTACGCCAAGCATTGCTCTGGGCTTTTGTCAGGCACGAGCTTGTGCAATCTTCATTACAACCCTGTAAGACAAGTCCTGTTGCCCCTATTTGATAGACAAGGGAATTAGGCTCAGGGAAATTAAGTGTCTTGCTCAGAGTCACACATTAAGTTAAGTGATGGGGCCAAGATCTGAACCAGGTTTGGCCTGATGGCAAAGCCTGTACTCTTCCCTTTCTGTTGCACTGACCACCCTGCTGCTGCTTTCTGTCTGGGGTTGGCTTATCCTGTTGAGCACGCTGCTGAGAACAGGCCTCAGAGTTTGCCCTGGACACCACAGCTCCCGACTTGTGCCTGGCTTCCAGCCGGACCACGCCCCATCCACTCATGGTACCCCCAGGCCCTGCAGGACTCCCCCAGCACAGGCCCAGAATGACAGCACAGGCTCACATTCTTTCCTACCATTTCTCCATTTGCCCCTCTGTCCCCCATTTTCTTCATCTATAAAATGGAATCACAATGGTTCCTATCCCAGGCAATGACTGTGAAGATCAAATGAGATCATGAATATAAAATGTCTTGAGCAACCCTGGCACATAGTCAGTGCTCAATAAATGTTGGCTACTATTGTTATTATCCTAAAGGTTTCTGACTACATTGTTCTGACTCCAAATCCATGCTCTCTCTGCATTGCACTGAGCATTGTGCATGCCCATAGCGGAAAGCCTGGAATACAGTGAGTGGTCAGCAAATCATGAATTGCTGGTGAATTTTTTCATGTTTTCCAGAGAACATGCCAATTAATGCTGGGAGCAGCTATACGGGACAGTGGAGGGTGCACAGGCTCTAGAATCAGACAGGCTGGAGTTTAACTCCTGTCTGATACCTTCTAGTGGATGGATGGTCCTGGGTGAGTGACTCAATCCTCCCTGAGCCTCTACTTTCATATCTGTAAAATGGGGGCTGGGGGGAAAGGCTGGATACCAAAGCTGCCAGGTCACTATAGTTGGAAAGAGAAACTGTCACCAGGAATCTCATAAATGCTCATTTCCTTCCTCCCTCCCACTTTTTCCTTTTATTCTTCCTCTTCCCTCTCCCAGCTCCCCGCTTACCAGTTTCTTATCTCTGCATCCTTTGTCATGAATTTCATCAGCAGCACGATGTTCCATCTCTGCCTGTTCGTGTGTGTTTTGGGTGTCTCTTGTTGACCCCTTGATCAATTTGACCTTGTTCTCTGGGGGGTGTAGTAAATTCTTCAGCGACAAGGAATAGAGCCTGCCTCATTTTGAGTGACAGTCGTTGCTTAGACATGTCCCACAGATGCCCATGGAAGGAATTATTCCCATCAACCATGAAAGGGAGCAGCTGGCAAAAAGAAGGGCCCCCAAACGAAGCCCTAAAACTCTCCATCTTCCCCCATGCTGTGTAGATTATATCATAGCAAGGATTATTCTAACACAACACTAGGAAGACAAAATGATGATTCATTGTGATGGTGTCCAAACCAAGCTGAACAATTGTCCAACATTTTTTAAATGCTCCCATATGCACAACAAAATACACATACAGATACACGCATGCACACATACAATAAAGCAATGCAAGAACCACTAGCAGTGTGCATGGCGATTGCAAAGTTCCTTGCAAATTCTACAGAAAGAATGCGTCCTCTGAATTACCTACTACCCAGAACGCAGACACTGATTCATTTTGCTCGCACAGCGATTCTGCCTTGTCAAGAGCTGACAATCAGACATGCAAAACAAGTGCTATGTATGAATTTTGCAAAAGTGTCACTTTGGGAAAACAGAAACCAAAACAAATTGAAAAATCATATAAATAATTACTCTGAGCTCCAGCTCTAACATGAAAAAGGAAGGTACACAAGCAGAAATGCTAATTAATATGGCTGTTTAATTACAGGGGCCCAAATTAATAAACCGGAATTGCTCCAGATTTCCAGCAGGCAGCTCATCTTTGCATGTGATCTCAGAGGTGTGGGCACAGGGGGTGAAGTGTTTAGGTTTCCTTTGCCAGGTGCCCAGCTGGAATGGCATCAGGAAAGGGGAAGGTGAGGCCCCTGTGCACAAGAACTAGGTCCTCCCAGCCCCACGTCTCTGCTCAGACACATTGAGCCCTCATCAACATCAGCAGGTGCAAGCTTCCACCAAGACATCTTCTCTAATTAGGAAATCATTCCTCAAGCAGCTACAAGGGCCCAACCACAACATGCTAAGGAAGAAATTAAACCCAACACAACCAAGGGATGGGTGTAGGATGTAGTAAGCAGCCACTACATGCCAAGTACTCTTCTGTTTGGTTTCTGTCTTCCCAAAGTAATACTTTTGCAAAATTCATATGTACCACTTGTTTCGTATTTCTGATTGTCAGCTCTTGACAAGGTAGAATTGCTGTGGGATCAAAATATATCAGACTCAGTCAGGTAGATGGTATCATCTAGATAAAAGTAATTATCCCACTGTACCGCTGCGACAACCAAGCTTCCAAAGGTAACCTACTCTGATTTTGCCAAAGCCATGTAACTGGAAAACAGAAGCCTTCAAATTCCAAACTCCAGGGATCTGAGTTCAAAGTCTGTGCACTTTTACTCACAGTAAGCTTCTTTCTAGAAATTAAAAATGCTTCCACCTCCCCTATTTGCAACTACGGCCTTCATTTGACCATTTTGTTCCTTCAATAAAGTCAGTCATGTGCCTACTATGTGCCAGCTTTGGGTTATGTTCCAGGAATACAATAATGAGCAAAAATTGACCCAAATCCCCACTTTCAAGAAACAAAGACAGTGGGAGAGAGAAAATAATTGCACCAAGAAATATATTTCATATTCAGGGCCACATAGAGAAAGAAATAAGGCTAGAAGAGCAGAAGTCAAGTGGTTGGGAAAATCTCCCCAAAAGAAACAATGGTTGAGTGGGATCTGAAAGATGAGTGTGAATATGTAATATACAAAGAGAAAAATATACATATAAATATAGAAGAATGTTCCGTACTTGCTTTGTTTCTTCCCATCCATCCATCCTTCCCCAACCTGCTCCAGCCCAACCTGGCTTCTGCTCCCATCACTCTGCCATTGGAGTTAATGCAATAAATGTCACGGACATTTCCAATCCTCAACTTACTTGAGCCTTCAGACATTTTGAACAGAGTCGACCTCCCCCTTCTCCTTGAAATCATCTCGTCCTTGGCTTCTGAGCCAGAACATTACTGGTTTTCCTGTTGCCTTTCTGGATCCTCCCTAAAATTTCTATTACATCATAACTCTCCTCTTTTCTAAGTGGTCTTCAAGTCTTGGTCTTGGGTCCTCCTCTCTCTTGTTTTATATTCTTTCCCTGGGAAATCTCATTCATGCCAGAGCATTGTTTACACTCTACTCTAGTGATTCTCAAAGTTGATTCTCTAGCCCTGACCTTTCTTCTGGACTCTAAACCCATATTTCCAAGTTGCCTGACAGATGGTTGCTCTTGGATGTCTCAAAGGCACCTCAAATTCAGCAGGATCAAAACTGAGTTCATCTTGTGACCCAAACTCCATCTCAGCACCATCCTTCTAGTCTGCAAGCCAGAATCCCAGGCGGCATCTGTGATCCCTTCCCCTCCTTGCCTTACATGGTAGACTGAGTAATGGCCCCCAGAGACATGCAGGTCCTAATCCCAGGAACCTGTACGTGTTACATTATTGGCAAAAGAGAACATTAAAGACATGATTAAATTAAAAATCTTGAGATGGGGGATTATCCTGTGTTAGCAGGGTTAGCTCCCGATGTAATCACAAGGTTCCTTATGAGAGGGAGGCAGAGGGAGATTTGATGACAGAGAGCAGAAGGCCATGGGATAATGGAAGCAGAGATTGGAGTGATGCAGCCACAAGCCAAAAACTGCCAGCAGCCAATAGAAGCTGGAAGAATCAAGGAATGGAGTCTTCCCTGGAGTCTCTCCCGAAGAAGGAGCCAGTTCCATAAACACTTTGATTTTTAGCCTTATATGATTCACCTTATATGACTTCTGGCTACCAGAACTGTAAAAGAATAAATTGCTGTTGTTTTAAGCCATAAGTTCATGGCAATTTGTTTCAGCAGCAATAGGAAACTCATACACCCTACTGTAACACACATGCTACCAAATCCTCTTTATTTTGTTTTCCAAATAACTCCCAGATGCATCTACTTTTCTCCATCTCCATGGCCTCTTCCCTGGGACAATCTTCCATCATCTTTCAAATGGGCAGGTGCCATAGTCCCCAGCTTCTTGTGGCTCCTAGGATAAAGGACAAAATCCTTGGCATGGCCCCCAAGAACTTGTGTGTCCTGGACCTTGCCTCCCATCCCAGGTTGATCGTGCACTCAGGACACTGGCTTTCTTTCAGTTTTTAGAGGGTACTAACACCCCATCTGCCAGAGGGCCTTGCACAACCTTCCTCCTTGGTTAAGATGCTTGTTAAATTCAAGTCATAGCTTAAATGTCACTTCCACACCATATTCTTTCTGATCTCCCAGATTGGGTTCATCTAGCACATGTAACAATTGCAATTTTACGTTAATTTTTAGGATTCTTTGGCATATGTCTAACTCCCAAGCTAGCCAGTGAGCCCCCAAAGAACAGAAAAGAATAGGATTATGGCTGGTGTTGTCCACCGCTATATCCCCAGCATCTGGCAAAGTGCCTCACACAGAGAAAGTGCTTAACACATATTGTTTGGATGACTCCCAGAGCCCAGAGAAGTGTCTTTGAGTGTGTGTGGATAAGGTTGGCAGTTGTAGTACTTGGCTTTGTCCCAACCCTTCCAGACATGTTGTTAGAGAAAGAGGGGTAGCGTGAGAAGAACTTGATTGTACTCAGCAATAGCCCAGAAAACTCCAGAATGACAACTTCATCTTCCTTGGTGCCATCTTCAAAGGACAGGTACTCGGTGGGGTTCTTGTTTATTTAGGATTCACAAGCAAAAATGTGCTGGGTTTTTCTTCACCCCATAGGCTACCCCCTCTATTTCTAGGCCTGTAGAGTTTCTTTGGCCATTTTCCCTTGAGTTTTTTAGATTTAAGCACTTTGGAGATTTCTATAACAGAGCAGGGTCTCTACACAGCTCCCCTACGACCTGGAGTTTACCTGAAGGCACCTCATAGGCCACTTGGGGCTGGACGTGTCTCTGAGTTAACCAGAGAAGTCCCTCTTTACCTAGGAAATTTTTTATTTTTTTATGTTTTTGTGAATAGAAAGAAAAGAAAAAAATTTATAATCCATCATTATCATTATACTTATTTGCACCACACTTTATATTTTTCGAAGTGTTTGTTGATTTTTTTTTAATTTGGTTCCCATATACACCCTTCAAGCTAGATGATTATTAACTTCAGTGAACAGATCAAAAAATGACTCAAGGAGCTTGAATAACTTGACCAAGATCACACATCTAGGACAGAGCAGAGCTTGCACTCAATTCCATGACATTGGACTTTACACAGGCCCTGGAATGCTGGTTTGGGCCAGTTGTATCTATTCATTAAGGCACCAAATGACTTCAGTGAGCATTTAGGTTTCTTATGCCTGGAGAGAAGATATTAATAGCACAACATTTTAACACCATTTTCCTCCAGGTGGCAAGATTATGGGTAAATTTATTGTCTTCTTTATACTTCTCTGTAATATCTACAATGTGCATGCATTAATTTTATAATTAGAAAACATTAGAAAATCAGAAAGTATGATTATAAAGTAAATCGAAGGAATAATGGGAAAACAGGAAGATCTCCTGCGCATCCCGGGTTAGCAGTGGTGAGTAGGGGGTGGCTGATCATTTGGTGCCGGCTCTGAGCCTGCTTTGCCAATGACTGTTCAGTCCTCGAGTCTCTTAACCTCTCTGAGCCTCAGTGCAGCTCTTTGTACAAAGGAGAAAATAAGCCTACTTGCCTTGGTCAAAGCTCTTGATTATAAATAGCAGAAATACAACCTTCATTCGCTAAGAGTGAAGAAGGAATTCACTGCGCCATGCAAATGAGGAGCCGAGGAATGTCCCTGTAGACAAGGCTGTGTATCCATCTGTGACATCTGCCTTCCCCTTCTTAGCTCTTAAGCACTCTCTCCTCCATGCCTGGAAAGATGAGAACTAGCAGGCTTGCTCTTACCTTCTCATGTTAGCAAATCCAGCAGGAATAAAACCACTCTCAGAGTTCACATACCAGGCCCAAGGATGATCATGACAGGCCATGCTTAGATCCTATGCCCTCCCAAGAACCAATCACAGTGACTGGGTAATCAGTAGTAGGATGGGTCCAACCAATCCCAAGTGCCTACCTGCTCCACCCACCCCTTAGCCTCCTTTCTGGAGGCCCAGCTGACCTGTGATAAATACTGAGCAAGACAAACTCCTGATCAATCCAGATGAGATGGTTATCTCCACTGGCCGGAGGGTCCGATTTCTGTGTGCTGCTGGAGGGTTTAATTAGCTTATGAAATGCATTAAAGGATAAGTTTTTCTAAACAACATTTCAGTGCTTAGCAGGGGAAAAAGAAAAACCTTAAAATCAGAGTGACAACATAAAAACAAACTAATGTTTTGTCAGAAAAAAACAGAACCATAAGAAATTAGGTTCTGGAGAAAATCGTCATGGCACGAGGTTCCAAAGAAAACAGGTATGTCGCTCATTGTGTAGACTAAGGCCTGTGTGCCCACCAAGTCCTTTTCTGTGAGCTCCTTTTTTTTTTTTGCTTAACTATGCTTTGAAAATTGGAGACAAGCATTCGAGAAGATGCTCCTCTCTCAATGAAACTCCAAATAAATTAGATATTGAACAAGACACTGAGATCCTGGCAAGAATACACAAAAGTATCAGGCCTCGAGCTGTTGGGAGATGATAAATTGTCAGTTTCTCTTTAATAAGATTGTGTCTCATCACCATCTCCTGTAAAGGATTTGATAGCTTTTGTTTTTAACCTGTGAAGATTAAAATCAATTCCCAGCTAGAGTTGGGAGCCCCAAACTATAGAGCTACAAATTTATCAATTAATCAATCAATCAGTCAGTCAATAGATCAGCATGTCCATATTGAGGCCAGCTTTTGCTGGACATCTGGGGCAAAGAAAAGAATTAGAAAATGTTTCCCTGCAGGGAAGCAATGCTTCATAAGGCATAGTTTACAACTTTTAAGGCAACAGAAAACCTACTTCCATCAGAATTACACTGGGTGGACAACGTCCCACTTTCTCACCAGTCTTGTCTTATGGATATATTTGATTTTAGACCCTGGACTAGTCACAGACTTTGACCTAGACCTTTAACCTGCTCAGATGTCCACACTGGCAATATCACTCCTTATCTGTCAGCTGGGTTTATGGGTCCTGCCTGTGCTCCCAGGGCACATCATAAGAGGCAGAAAAGAGGAAAAGGACTTAGACAGAATGAAGCTCAAATTCCACCTCCACCATTTTCTACTTTTGTAACTTTGCATAAGTCAGTCAGCACCTCTTAGCCCTGGGATCTTTAATCACCAAAGCGGAGATGACACTCTGTACTTTGCATCCCTGCAAGGACTAAATGAAATCATGTACGTGGAGTACTGAAAGCAAGACATAGTTCAGAGTTCACGGTAGTTTATTAACACTACAATCATCACTGGTGAAATAACATCACCACATAACTCCTAGGTTGGATTCTTTATATTATTTTATTTTATTTTACTTTTTTAGTACCTATAACAAATGAGTATAGGCATATTTTGCTCCTCTGTTTTTTGTTTGTTTGTTTTTTCTCCCTTTTGAATGGAGTTTCTCACCCTGCAATAATCCTATTAAATTCTACAGACTTCCACTTACATGACACAAATACCCCCCCTGGCTTCAGCCCAGACAAAAACTAATTGTCCCTTGTTTGTCTGTGTGTGAGTTTGTTTTTCCAGATGAAACATTTCACACTCTGTTTTCTTGGCCCTTGGCATTTTTTAACAACCAACAGTGTATGAGTTAGCACAAACACAGGGTTTCTTGGAGCAAGGAAATAAGAATGCGTGAAGGAAATGGCTCTGTTTGAAGCGACATTTCTTAATTTCAGCTAAGAAACAGCTGAAGGAGTATGAGAGAGAGAAGTGCATGTAAACTTGGAGGTCAGAAAAGGCAGTATCTTCATTAATCGTGTTTCCACCTCCCATGAGCTACATGACTCTGGGTAGGTTACTAAACCAGTGCAAAAGCAACAATTGTTCTTTCCCTTCCGGAATGAACTTGGCATGATTAATGGGCATCTTTTTCTTAAATATTCCACAAAATAATATTGATGAGCCTTCAGAGTCATCATTTCTCTTGAGGTAAGGAAATCAAGGCAAAGATTTCTGTGGGAGGCTCCAGAGAAGGGAGATTCGGACAGAAAAGCAGGAAATTCAAGTTCAAGCCCTGTTCCTACCATCGGGGTACATGTGATCTTGAATAAATCTCCTCGCCACTCCAGGCTCAGTTTACTCATCCAAAAATGAGGAGATTAGGTAAAAGGATCTATTACGTGTCCTTCCAGCTCTGGCACTCGGCCAGACTCTGGTCTGAGACTTCTCATGCCATCGAATCTTGTCTCCTCTCTGCCTTAACAACCACACCTGCTACCTCTTGCTCGCCAACAGTAATAATCACCAATGTTTGTTGAATGACAAGTAGGAGTCAGAGACTGTGCCAAATGCTGTACAGACCTTCTGTTATTTAATTCTCACCACAACCCTCTGAAGTAGATGCTATCATTACCCCTAGCTGAGGGCCAAGGAACCCCAGGCTACAAAAGGTTGCACGACTTCTTACTTAAGAAATATTTCTGGAGCTCAAAACCCTGATTCCACATTTCTGTGCTGACTCCCAAGACCTAGGCTTCCAAGGCACAGAACTTCTCAAGGCCACCTCTTATCTTCCCAACTGTCTCAAAAGCATCTCCCTTTGTTGGCCAGGTCTTCCTGCCTCCTCCAGCTCACTGTATTGTTTGGGCTTTGACTTAGGTCTTTGATGGGAGGCAACATAGGCTGATGGATAGTACAGAGACCCTGGAGGTGTGCTGAGCATAATTAGGGTCCTGTCTCTGCCACATGGGAACATATGCTCTTGGATGACATTTCCAAGCCTGACTGGTCTCCTGTGGGGCACTCCTGCCCATGAGGCCATTTGGAGAGTTAAGTGGGATTATTCAAATTAAGCTTCAAGCACAATTGCTGATACCAACCAGACATAGCACCCAGCAATGACCCCACTCTCCCCCCCTACTCACATCCCACTTTCCTTTAAGACCCACCTCTGGATAAGCTGATTTCCTGGCTTTGGAACTGACCCATCCATCCTTGAATCAGCCCAGGTCCCACAAGGAAGAGATTGTACACTCTATTGAAAATAGAGTGATTCAAAGAGAGTTTCTTTCTGAAGAGGCTGTGTAGGAAGGTGTGGGCAGAGGGTACTAAAGGGATAGGACAATCCCTGGGGCTTGGGAGCAGCAGAACTTTACCACTGCTAGGACTAAAAGGCTGCAGAGAGGGAGCAGTTATCAGAAACCAGGGAGAGAGAGTGGAGTATAGTCTGCTTCCCTGGGAGGAGCAACGGTCTTCAGTGAAAGGACACAGCAAGAGGTGACCTGGCAGGGTGGTTGTTAGGGAATAAACACTCTGTCCTCCTCATTCTTGGCTATGAGGGTTAATTCCAGAAACAGACTTGACCCACGCTGTTTTGATAAAGTACCTATATGACACTGACCCTTAGCCAAGCCATGAAATGTACGGATTAATAGTGATGTTTTTTAACTATGGATCCAAGGAACGCAGGGCTGGTTTGCATGAGTTTGTCAGCATTGTTTATTGACAAAGATGAGGTGGATGATTTGCATTTTGGGACTTAGCTCCAAACTCTGTGTGGCTTCCCATTGGCTGGACCCAGCTGGAAGCAGCAAGGAAAGGAACCCACCAGTGTCATCCATGCAGTTCATCTTCTGGGGAAGAACATAGATTGGAGAAGGATAGAGAGTGGATCTTCCCAGTGCGTCTCCATCACCAAGTTTATATCCCTTGCACCACACCCATCGGGCTGTCCTTTAGGTAGGAATATCATAATGTGCGTTTGCTGGCCTTGCCAACCTGACCATGAGCATCCTAAGAGCATACACTCCCCCTCTTCCCATGGGCATCTCCCACCATCCATCTCAGTGTACAGCTGAGATAGGTGTTCAGCTTGGAGTAGGTGTATGGCTAAGTGCAACTGAACCTCCAGGAGGACCGTCTAGCATCATAGAGAACCAGCTACCTGCTTGTTTTCCCCAAAGTCGGCCCTTTATAATTTTTCCCAAAGACTTTGCCAGTTGCTGCAACAGAAACATTTCTGAAGGTGCAGAAAGATAGCTGAAGGGAGGGAGTGTGTTTGCAGCTTAGTGGTAAAAATTCTCCAAGTGCCTCCCTCAGTGACATTAGATAAACAGAGATGGGAGCCACATTTCAGAGTGACAGCTTAGCACGTCAAGAAACAATTAAAAAGATCTAGTGCAACTTGGTCCTGTGAGACCTTTGTCAGAGTGAATATGCTCCCCTCCAGGGCTGATGTGGGGCTGATATGGCCCACGAGTCCATGTTCAGGACCTCGAATTCTCAAAGGCGGGATCCTCTGAGACCCGGGATCGGAGACTATGTGAGCCTGGAGAATTTGACCCTTTACTGCTTGTCAGTGTTTTCTAAATCACCTGCAATCAGCAGCACAGAACATCTGCCTGGCAAGTCTCTGCTG
>NW_012152729.1:5571077-5571787 GCF_000956105.1 Propithecus coquereli | reverse complement strand
TTTGGCTGGGCTTTTGCCATCCCGCAAACACGTTCTAATTCTGATCTGTGAAAGACACTGGGTTTTCTCATTCTCTGCTGACAAACCTCCCAACCGCCTATGAGTGGGTGGACCACACCTTAGACTTCAGTCTACACTGCAGATGGAGCACAGAAAGGGCTTGGCATGGAGGAGTCAGGGTTGCCTCAGTTTATGTCCTGAAAGACAGGCAGACAGACCCAGGGGGCATCATTTTGTCACTGTCAATGCATGATGTACAAATGCGACTGGCCAAGGTCACCCCCAGCTTCTCCCCCCACCACAAATCCTACGCTTCTGGGGCCATTATCTCTGATCTTAGAACATGTGTGCAGGCAGGAGGTCTGGAATTTGCTTTGCTGCTATTGGCCCAGTCTCAGGCTTCAATATTTTTAAATTCCTGAGTTGAAGAGCACTTGCTGGTTTTTCTAAGAAGAGAGGACATGATATGGGGCCCATGGAAGCTATATGTTCTTCCATGATTCTGCTGCCTTGATCAATGACACAGAGTGAGCCTCCTGTGACAGCATGGTGCCCCAGGAGAGTTGCTCCTCTGTGTATGCATGTGTGCGGCACACATAAAAACACACACCCGTGGCTTCCCTGGGAGGAGCAACGGTCTTCAGTGAAAGGACACAGCAAGAGGTGACCTGGCAGGGTGGTTGTTAGGGAATAAACACTCTGTCCTCCTC
>NW_012152729.1:5538080-5571027 GCF_000956105.1 Propithecus coquereli | reverse complement strand
GGTCTTCCTGCCTCCTCCAGCTCACTGTATTGTTTGGGCTTTGACTTAGGTCTTTGATGGGAGGCAACATAGGCTGATGGATAGTACAGAGACCCTGGAGGTGTGCTGAGCATAATTAGGGTCCTGTCTCTGCCACATGGGAACATATGCTCTTGGATGACATTTCCAAGCCTGACTGGTCTCCTGTGGGGCACTCCTGCCCATGAGGCCATTTGGAGAGTTAAGTGGGATTATTCAAATTAAGCTTCAAGCACAATTGCTGATACCAACCAGACATAGCACCCAGCAATGACCCCACTCTCCCCCTCTACTCACATCCCACTTTCCTTTAAGACCCACCTCTGGATAAGCTGATTTCCTGGCTTTGGAACTGACCCATCCATCCTTGAATCAGCCCAGGTCCCACAAGGAAGAGATTGTACACTCTATTGAAAATAGAGTGATTCAAAGAGAGTTTCTTTCTGAAGAGGCTGTGTAGGAAGGTGTGGGCAGAGGGTACTAAAGGGATAGGACAATCCCTGGGGCTTGGGAGCAGCAGAACTTTACCACTGCTAGGACTAAAAGGCTGCAGAGAGGGGGCAGTTATCAGAAACCAGGGAGAGAGAGTGGAGTATAGTCTGCTTCCCTGGGAGGAGCAACGGTCTTCAGTGAAAGGACACAGCAAGAGGTGACCTGGCAGGGTGGTTGTTAGGGAATAAACACTCTGTCCTCCTCATTCTTGGCTATGAGGGTTAATTCCAGAAACAGACTTGACCCACGCTGTTTTGATAAAGTACCTATATGACACTGACCCTTAGCCAAGCCATGAAATGTACGGATTAATAGTGATGTTTTTTAACTATGGATCCAAGGAACGCAGGGCTGGTTTGCATGAGTTTGTCAGCATTGTTTATTGACAAAGATGAGGTGGATGATTTGCATTTTGGGACTTAGCTCCAAACTCTGTGTGGCTTCCCATTGGCTGGACCCAGCTAGAAGCAGCAAGGAAAGGAACCCACCAGTGTCATCCATGCAGTTCATCTTCTGGGGAAGAACATAGATTGGAGAAGGATAGAGAGTGGATCTTCCCAGTGCGTCTCCATCACCAAGTTTATATCCCTTGCACCACACCCATCGGGCTGTCCTTTAGGTAGGAATATCATAATGTGCGTTTGCTGGCCTTGCCAACCTGACCATGAGCATCCTAAGAGCATACACTCCCCCTCTTCCCATGGGCATCTCCCACCATCCATCTCAGTGTACAGCTGAGATAGGTGTTCAGCTTGGAGTAGGTGTATGGCTAAGTGCAACTGAACCTCCAGGAGGACCGTCTAGCATCATAGAGAACCAGCTACCTGCTTGTTTTCCCCAAAGTCGGCCCTTTATAATTTTTCCCAAAGACTTTGCCAGTTGCTGCAACAGAAACATTTCTGAAGGTGCAGAAAGATAGCTGAAGGGAGGGAGTGTGTTTGCAGCTTAGTGGTAAAAATTCTCCAAGTGCCTCCCCCAGTGACATTAGATAAACAGAGATGGGAGCCACATTTCAGAGTGACAGCTTAGCACGTCAAGAAACAATTAAAAAGATCTAGTGCAACTTGGTCCTGTGAGACCTTTGTCAGAGTGAATATGCTCCCCTCCAGGGCTGATGTGGGGCTGATATGGCCCACGAGTCCATGTTCAGGACCTCGAATTCTCAAAGGCGGGATCCTCTGAGACCCGGGATCGGAGACTATGTGAGCCTGGAGAATTTGACCCTTTACTGCTTGTCAGTGTTTTCTAAATCACCTGCAATCAGCAGCACAGAACATCTGCCTGGCAAGTCTCTGCTGGAGCATGCTACCTTCCAATCCTACTCAAAACCCAACTGTGAGAAGTAATATTTATAGAGTATTGCCTGAAGGACATGCTGTCCATCACTCCTTTAGATCAGCGGTTTTTCAGATTACCTTCCCCAGGGCCCTGGAATTCCTGGGGGTGTCCCTGAGGCTCCCTAGAAACCAATTCTCTACTTCTACCCCAATCCAGGGAACACCAGGTCTGATCTGTTGCATAGGGGATATTGGGAGTGCATATAAGAAATCAGCTTTTTCAAAAAGGATGCTGATGCCTTAAAAGAACAAAAGCCATCATCACTTTAGCCTACATTTTTTCCTACAATCAAGCCAGACGGTGAGAAGTCTGTAAGCCTGGTTTTTGTTATTTTGCTGTGCTGCCCTTAGAATTTCTGGAGGCTTCAGTGAAATCCCATCAGCCCACACTGTGGGACCCCATAAGAAACAACCCATTGAAATTCCTAGACTGTCTCTGGAAGGACTCCTTTTGGTGAATCCACGGCAGCATTTCCTCTTCTATATCAGGAAAGGTTAATTCCAGTTTGATTGTGTCATGCATCCATAACAGACTGAGAAACTGACCTTATTTCTCTCTTTGCCTTGGCCACTAGGACCCTCAGTGCTATTTCTGCAGCCACTTGCAATGGTCCGAAACCTGTGTTCTTACGGATTCTACTCCCTGCCCCAGCTCCCTCGGTAACTTATTTTATCATTTTGGATTGTATTTATCTGTCTGAGTCAATGCAGAATATGTATATCCTCCCTTCTCTGTAAAAAAAAAAAAAAGAGAGAGAGAGAGAGAGAGGAAGAATATAAATATATAAATAAATAAAAGTAAGTGGCTCCTACAGAAAAAGGAAGCAACTCTGTTCGTTTGGCTGGGCTTTTGCCATCCCGCAAACACGTTCTAATTCTGATCTGTGAAAGACACTGGGTTTTCTCATTCTCTGCTGACAAACCTCCCAACCGCCTATGAGTGGGTGGACCACACCTTAGACTTCAGTCTACACTGCAGATGGAGCACAGAAAGGGCTTGGCATGGAGGAGTCAGGGTTGCCTCAGTTTATGTCCTGAAAGACAGGCAGACAGACCCAGGGGGCATCATTTTGTCACTGTCAATGCATGATGTACAAATGCGACTGGCCAAGGTCACCCCCAGCTTCTTCCCCCACCACAAATCCTATGCTTCTGGGGCCATTATCTCTGATCTTAGAACATGTGTGCAGGCAGGAGGTCTGGAATTTGCTTTGCTGCTATTGGCCCAGTCTCAGGCTTCAATATTTTTAAATTCCTGAGTTGAAGAGCACTTGCTGGTTTTTCTAAGAAGAGAGGACATGATATGGGGCCCATGGAAGCTATATGTTCTTCCATGATTCTGCTGCCTTGATCAATGACACAGAGTGAGCCTCCTGTGACAGCATGGTGCCCCGGGAGAGTTGCTCCTCTGTGTATGCATGTGTGCGGCACACATAAAAACACACACCCGTGCACCGAGACTTCAGTGAATTTGGAGTCAGAAAGACTTGAGCTCAAACATTGGTCCAGCCACTCACCAAGTGTGTGTGAGCCCTTGGGCAGGTCTTCTGACCTGTATAAGCCACACTTTCCTCTGTACAACAGACCATATCCTATGTGACTTTATTTCCCCTACAAGCCAATGAGGTACGCAGGAGTAATAGCTTGTTTCATAGTTGCTTTAACCTCTCTGTGCCTCAGTTTCCTCACCTATAGAGTGGGGATCATATCCATGCCCCTTCACTGGGCCACTGCGAGAATGAAATAAGAAAGTGTATGTTCAGAGCTCCGTATGAAGCCTGGATATGAAAGTCTATGGGCACATCTCCAGATGAAAACTTGCAGCCTTTTAATGTGTTTTCCGCTGACCCAGGGGAGATGCGACCCACGGTCCTGGGACATGTGTTGTGCCTGATGACCGTGAGGATACTGCTGCCCTTTGGGGCAGATCCCATTGATTCCCAGCAGTGGACCAAAGCCATCGTCACTGACTGCCAATAAGCCTCTTGATACCTTCTACCTCCGAAGATTTATTGCCAGGCAGTGCCCCCTTCCCAAGTTCTGTTGTCCTTGGAAACATGCCCCGACCCAAACTCCATGCCTAAGGGTCCAACAACATCCTTCCAACCAGAGAGCTGGTCACCAGACCCTAATACTGCATTCACCCAGCCACCCTGCAGTCCCAGCCCACCTTCTTCTGTGGCTGTCATATCCCTTCCAACACCCCCACTTCAGTAGGGGGCTCTAGAACCAGGGGCTCTCGATTAGCTTCATCCCACTGCCACCAACTGCAGCATATATGGCCATTCTTGTGAAGTGACAAGCACAGGCACATTAGAAACAGCCTACACTGTGGAAGTGCCCAGTGGAAGGAGGATCTTGCCTGGAGCCAGGCCTGGAGAGGCTACCCTTTTCCTTCCTGAACTCTGCCCCTCTCCCAAGGGGGCGTATTTAATTCACGACACTGGAGCTAGCACCACTGCCAGATACATTCCCTTGATGATTAAATATTAAACACACCCGTATTTCAAAGCATTTGAAATAACTCAGAACTAATGAAGGACTAATTGCTTTATTCTGTGTATTCAAATTGTGATGTTATTTTTTTTAAATACATTCTTATGTCAACTGTTGCATCAATTAATTGCAAATTTTCCAACAGTTAGCTGTAGTGTGATTAAAGCACATGAAAATAATCTTTTAATTAGCTTTCATTTTGAAACAAATAGACAATTAAACCAAAGAAGTAAGTGTGAAAATTCTGTTGGTCTGCTTTTTTTTGTGGGGGCGGGGGGGAGTATCGCTCGTACAAATAATGACCATATCATTGGAAATTATTTCCTTGGCTAGCCTAACGGTTGTTTCAGTAACTTCATCTTTTCCCTTTTACATCCCTTCTGTTTCTTCTAATCTTTGTACCCTACTGTTTTCCCCAGAAGCTTAAAATATACAGCTAGATGAATAATAGTCTTTTTTCAAGAATGTCTTTTTGAGCAGAGCTATTCAAAGTACCAGTCAATTCTTATTAAAAATATCATTGCTCACATCCCTTGTGTTTAAAAAGAGAAAAAAAAAAATCTCGTTTTGGCCACTGAGTTATTAGTTCTTTCACCCACCCCGCGAAGCAGAGCTAGGACGAGGGAGAGAGGAGAGGTGGCTCGGGCACAAGATTCCAAGGGGACACACTCTCAGGGGCCCTGGCCTGCACTTGTACCACCCTCAGGGTACGTACCTTCTTAAATCCTGTGACCTCACTCAAGTCCAAGCCTTACTAGAAGGAGGCATACACAGGGTATCTACTATATTCTTTGCTACCCTAGAACTTGTCACCTATGTGAAAGCACTAAAGAATCTATTTGGTCCAAACTCTCTTATGTTAACACGCAGGGAGACTGACCAGGGCCCAGAGAAGGGAAGGGACATGTGTGATCTGCTATGGAGAAAACAAAGGTGGAGATGACAAGGTTCTGGTCCTTGTCCATTCAGTCAAAAAGCATTTGTTGGGTATCTTCCCTGTGTGTGGTATGTCTGAGAGATCCCCAGCCTCAAATGGACAGCATTGCCAGGGAAGGAGCACTCTGTAAGGCAAAGGCAAGGAGGTGAACCTGAGGAAATGGAGATTGAAGGCCGCTCTTTGAGCTGAGCGACCTTGGACTAGTGACATAACCTCTCTGAGCCTGTGGACCATTTCTTTAAATAGAGATACTACATATGTGGCTGTGAGCATCAGGAATAGTAATGTGAAGTGCACAGTGATTGACATAGAGTGAGTCATCATACTGACAATGGGTAGCATTTTGTAAGTGAAGTACTATGTGCCAGGCACCAGGCCAAATGCTTTGTCTGCGTCGAGGCATTCTAACTGTACAGAAACCGACAGGATAGGCATTGCAGACTTCATTCTATAGGTAAAGAAACACGGCTCGGAGAAATGAGATGACCTGCCCAAGTTCACACAGCTGGAAAGGCACAAAAGCCAGGATGTGACCCATTTCCATCACATTTGGATGTTCAGCCTCTTAACTGTTCTGCTAAATGAAAGGGGAAAAAAACAGAGCTCAAACCTGGGGACATCCCCATGGTTAGGATTCTTAGGGAAAGCCCTATAGATTTTAAATTTATCACCCAGTTCCCTCAGCAACCATCGAAAACTCGATTAATGGTGGCTGGTAGCAACATCAGCAGCAGGGGTAATCTCATCACAATGGAAACAACGTGTGAGACGTGAAAAAAATCAAATCCCACGTGAAGGTGCAGTTGCACCTAGATATTGTTGGACCTCAAGACTAAAGCTATAGCATGTAACAGAATCATAGAATTCGAGGGTTGGGAAGAGTCCTAGCTACTATGTAATCCAGCATCCCTAGTACTGCTGGCACAGGTGGCATAAGTGGCACTATCTGGTTCAGCCCGGGTGAAAGGGGCTCATTCCTTTCACAGAAGACGTCTTCATTCTATTGCCCTGAAATCTGCCATTGCGTCCCACGGAGCCATGAAGAAACACGGCACCCGGACCGGCCCTCGTGCTACCTCTTCCTCAAGGCAAAGGTCTCCAGTCTTCCGCCCACTCTCCACCGGGCGCTTTCTGTCCACCACATCAGCTCAGCAACTCTTCCTGTAACCTCTGGGATTTTGACAGGTGTGGGGTTAAATCCAGCTCCACCACCACCACCAACCTCAAGGAAGCCAATTAACCTCTCAGAACTTCTGTTTCCTCTTCTATGAAGTAAAAATAATAGCAGCTACTATAGCTATTGGAGGGTGGTTGTACTGAATGCATGAAATGAGCTGAAGCGTATAAGCACATTACCTGCTCTATACAAGTACTCAATAAACACTGACCCTATCATCATTACTGTGATTATTTCAGAGGAGCCCGAGGCAATGAAGAGAAGGAAGGCCCAGCAGACCCACCAGCGAGGGTCGGAGGAGAGGCGAGGTCAGATCCACGGTCCCAAAGGATAATAAGTAAACAAACTGTTGTGTGGAATAGACCCCCCAGTGGGAGTTCTTCAGATCTGACGTTTCTGCAGCTCCATTGAAATATCATTTTGGTTCTGCTAAATCATCCCCAGAATGTGTTACCACAAATCACTCTGTGACTTGGCAGAATGGAGTGAAATGCAATCCCCAACCCTAAATTAAAGGAGTGGGGCATTTGCAATGGCACATTCATTTACACCATTTCATTTCATTCCTTCAACTGCTGAGACACGTTCAAAGCTCCCAGCAGGGAGCACTGGCCCCAACAGAAGGAAGACACTGAATTATGACAAGTCCTTGTTTGTCTTCCCTACAAAAGCGTGTGCTGCTGATGTGTGGTGATTTGCAGAGGATGGGGGCTCAGTTTTGGAGTCAGGTGAAACACTCAGGGGCTTTCATAGAGGTCAAAACCTCGAGACCAAATGATGAGAATCCCAGGACACCTCCATCTTCTCTTCATCAAGCATTTGTGAGCACACGGATTAAAAGAGGAAGTTTGGGAGTGCTCTGATCTGAATGTTTACATTCCCCCCAAATTCATAGGTCAAAATTCTTACACCCAAGATGATAGTATTAGGAGGTAGGGCCTTTGGGTGGCGATTAGGTCAGGAGAGTGGAACACTCATTAATGGGATTAGTGTCCTTATAAAAGAAGCCTGAGATAGACCCCTAACCCCCTCTGCCATGTGAGGTTGCAGTGGGAATATAGCTGTCTACGAGGACACAGGAACTTACCAGACACTCAATCTGCCAGCACCTTGATCTTGGACTTCCCAGCCTCCAGAACCATAAGAAATTAATCTCTGTTGTTTATAAGTCACCCAATCTCTGATACTCTGTTATAGCATCCCCAATGGACCAAGCCAGGGAGTGTCTACATCATTCCCCTCCCACCTAGTTTCTACTCTACCTGCTGGGATAAAAACTCTAAGCCCTCCCAGATCTTGAAGCAGCAAATGCCAGGTCTGCTGTTAATACAGCAAGAACATCTTAAGACCCCAACATAGGGATCCAGAAACAGTTGTGCCTTTTTATGGTTGCCCAGAGGACTAGGTATCCAGGGCCTTGAATCTCAGAACTTAAAATCATGCAGGTTAGTTAACACCTTGGCTCCTCTAGATTCACCCACCCACCTCCCCACTCCAGCTCTGATGGAGACATTCCCCTTGGCTTGTCTGATCACTCACACACACACACATGTTCTGTCTCTTCTATGCCAAACCCATCTGATTTTGACAGCTTCCTGGAGCCTTCAGTTAGGAAAGCTGGGATGATTTCCTCCTGGTTTAGTGGGAAATCCTTCTGACATTAACAACTAATGCCTGCTATAGGCAAGGGAGCAACAGAATGGTGGAAGAGCGACAAGTGTTTGCCAAACTCAATTTGGCTGTCTCTGCCCCTATAAGAAATACAGCCCTGGAAACACGCCTCTGCCATGTACCATAGAGTAAGAACAATTTTTTGCTGGACACTTTTTTTGCCCCATCCCCTTCCATCTAAATCTTTGGACTTCATTTCTAGTTCTTTTTTTGACTTAAATTTTCAATAGTCCCTTGAACTTGGCATGTATCACATTGTCACATTGGCCACATCATCATCTTCCCATCTCTGTTCCAATGTTTTTCTACTCGCATCTTGCCACTTTCAGAGCTACTTGTTAATCTCAGCCATAGTGAGTAGTTTGGATTTTATTATAAAAACCATAGAAATTCTTGAAAGAATGGATGGGACCTGCAGGAAAAAAGAAGCAGAGGAACGTGGGTGTTTTTAGTTTGAACGTCTGGGATGACATTTACTGAAATAGGGAAGACTTGGGTATTCAGTGGTCTGGGGTAGATAATCAAGAGTTCTGTTCTCAACAGGTTCTAAATGTAAATTAGTCAAATAGATAAAAATGTTGCAAAGACAGAAATAGCAGATCTGGATATAAAAACTGTTGGCATTGTGAGCACATGAAGGTCACAGAGGCCAAGAAAGAAAGCATTTCAAGTACAAAGGTGCAGGCACCTCCACCAGGAAGCAGAGACGTTTGTCAGAATTAGCTACTTGGAGCTGTTTGGTGATCTCAAAAGGTATGGCCTCAGTAGGTCAGAAGGGAACTAATCACCCTTGAAGGAGGCTGAGCCTGGGAGGTGGGAAAGTTAAGACCACAGGGACCAATTTGGAGACAATTTGAATGAAAGGAACAGGAAGATGCATAACGTCAAGGGATCAAGGTTGTGTTTGTCCCCTCCTTTTTTTAATAAGATGAAAGATATTAGGTCATATATGTATGTTGATAAGAATGATCCTTTAGGGAAAAAATAGTGATACAGTTTTCAAAAGGGATAATTAAGTAGAAAGTGTATCTTTTATTAGTGGGAAAAGGTTCTTTTTGTTTGCTCATTTGTTCATTAACACATCCACTTAACACATACTTCTTGATAACGGCTGTCATGTACCAGACAGACCGGGATGGGCAGCAGATGGGTTGTGAGAATTACTCTTGTCCCTCTCAGTGGATGCTACAAAAACCCTCTCTCTCTTGGGTCTCCTGCTGGAAGGAAGAGGCTGGTTTTCAGTGTCTATAATACATTTATAATATCTACTGCAAAGGTTTCCAAAAGTTGGAGGTGGCATAGAAAGAACTGTGTCCCTTTTATAGCCACCATCTCCAATTACAGCCACCATCCCCATTTCGTGCCTTTCCCTCATTCTCTTTGAGAAGGGGAATGAAGGTCCTCGTGTTTCTAAGGTGTACAGTTTATCCTCAGCTGTTCTACGTGGGAACGCTTCTAGACAGTGCTGTCACCAACACTCGGCTCTTCAAATCTATGCCCAGCAGGAAGTTGCTGCTGCCCACTCTCACCACCCTGTGCTGAAGGACCGCCCATGCCAGGACACAAAATGCCACCATCTCCTGCTCTTCCTGACCATGATGCAGTCTAAAAGTGATGATCTAAAACCAGATGAGAAGGACTGACAGGTGAGGAGACCTGAGGAACCACCATTGCTGCTGGGTGTTCTGGTCCAGGCGTGCACCTCAATGCATGCAGAGACGGAGTCAGGATGGAAACTCTTCCAGCAGCTGTGTGTCTGACCTCCTCAGGAGGGGAGCAGGTCATCTAGTTTTATCCTGAGAGCACTACCTTCTCACTCATACCTGGTGGAACACCTCTAAGACACTGGCAAATGATTCACTCTTCCCTTAGCTCACTAAAGGAGATGTGTTTTGCATTATGTTTCACCCTCTCATCTTCAAGTTTGTTTTACGAATGACTTGTTTGACATTTTCTCGGTATGGAAAAATTATTATTTTTTAATAATTCTTCCCATGCACTACTTTATCTACACAAAGAGAGGGCAGATTCTTTGATGTAAGAAGCAATACATTGTTTAACAAACAATACTATCCATACCAGCTTAGAAGACTCCAGAATAATGATTATTGGTTCAACAGAAAGAGATGAATTGGGGAATAGAGCTGGAGTGGAATGAGATGGGTGGATGGGAATCAAATACTGATTAGGAGAAGGTAACTAAAGTCTGTCCACTGGGATGTCCTACTTTTAAACCAAACTGACCCACTCACCATCCTCCTATAGATGCCACAAAAGAATGTCCATCTCCGGTCTGCAGCCTTCACTATTCTCATCATCACCAGCTGCGTCTGTTGTGTTTCTGCCCTCATGGTTGCCTCCAACCCTTCTGCAAAGGCTATCTTGTTTTGGACTCTTGATTTTGCTTTTGTTTTGCTTTGTTTCTGTCTTCTATTCACTTCTTATACTTGAGGTAAGAATATATCTTCCCAGTTTAACCATCAGCCTTCTGAGCCTAAGTCACAGTTTGCACTCATGCTCTGGCTGTCCTCACTCCTCATCTCTCAACTCATCACGAGACTCCAGGTCAGGCCTCTTGCTGGGTCCCCTGGCTGCCTCACTAACCCTGACGCAGCAGGAGATAAATGGAGGATAAATGTAAAGAGGTCGTAGAAATGGAATTATATCGTCTCACCTCTAAAGCAGAAATTACAACGGTTCATAGACCCCAGAAAGTGTTGCAGAGTCTCAAGTGCATGTATGAGATAGTACACCAGCAACAATCCTGCATTTTGGTAGCATCCTATAAAAACTAACGTTATCAGCTGATTCAAACTCGCAGAGATATGCTCTGATCACCGGCAGAACTAAATCATTGGAACTGTTTCATCCAGGGTTTGTTTATCGTATGAAGACATTCATTCAACAATATTTACTGAGTGCCTAGCACTGTGATAAGCTCTGAAGATACTATGGTAATCAATAGCACGGAATGAAAGCAATCCCTTATAGAATGTAGGATCTCCACAGGGAGAGGGGCACAGTACTAACCAAATAACACGCAAGTAAATCCGAAGTTAGAATTTCAGTAAGGGCTATGGCTGAACACAGGGTCCTGTGTGCGTAACTAATATGGGAAACTGACCTAGTCTGAGGACAGGTAAAGGATTTAGATGAGGAAGAAAATAATTTTTGAGGTTGGAAGGATGAGTTGGCATTAAATAGCCACAGGGAGGCTGGAGGGCTGGGGGCAGGGGAGCCAGAGTGTGCAAAGCTCTGTAGCAGGAGGGAACCTTGTGAATAGGAAGGACTAAAGGAAAATCCAGGAGCTAGAACCAAGAATGGGATGCGGACTGGAGGACAAGGAAGCTGGGGATTGCAGTGGGCCACACAGAGCCCAGGCCGTGGTGAGGATTTTGGTTGGAGTAACAGGTTGGTATGATTAGATTAGATTAGATTAGATTAGATTAGATTAGATTAGATGGAGAGGTCCCAATGAAAGTGATGAACTTGGGCTTGTGGTAGGATAATGGCAGTGGAAAGGGAGTGGAGAGGATATACCCCAGAGATATATTCAAGGAGGCAAAATCAGCAGGACTTGGCAATGGATTGTCTATGGTGGGCGAGGAAGATAGTAGCAGTCCGGTTTGGCCTTAGCATCCATCCAGTGCTCACCTGCGTGAGGTAATTCAAAGCCGAATAAAACAAGACTTTATGAAACTAGATTTGATCAAAAAGTAGGGGTGTGGCAGGCTGCTCATTTGGAAAATGGTGGCTGTGCTGCTCTTTCTAGAATGCGCAGTATTGTGAACCGGACACTGTGCTTGACATCTTCAGACATATTTTCTCTTTAGATCCATTCTGGAATCTGTTTGATACAAAGTGATTCTAACATCAGTCCATAGAGAAAGAACTATTGAATATCCTGTGAAATGGAAATTCAGAAACATATTTTTTCTTTAATGTCATCAAAAAGCCACATCAGGATACCTAAACCAGTTCCAACCTTGCGATTAACTTGCTATGTGACCTCAGGCAATTTTCTTTCCCTCTCTGTGCTTTTAGCTTTATTTTGGGAACACCGAACTAAGTCATCTGTAAAGCAACTTCCAGCGCTAAAATTCTTTATGTATGTGACTCCCTCTCTACCCACAAGGAGGAGAAGAACATGCCCATAATTGCAGGTAATTTAACTTCTGTTTACCATTGAGTATTGCCTCGCCAGCTCCATCTTTTAATTAAGAAAGTTCTTTCAAACAAAATGCAATATAATCTACAGTCAATTTTGAAAGAAATTCATTCTAATGAAAAATGTTCTGAGCAATAGCGACACTTGTATAAGAGCCACATTTTCCTAATGGGCAGCAGGAAAAGGAAAACATCAAAATATATTCCAAATGGGCAAACCCTGGGAATGCATGCCATGTATACATGGCTGTTTGTTCCCAATAAAATTAGCTACATGTTAACTTACGCTGTTGGACTCCTTGAGTGATTTTTCAGAGAGGTACCAATTTATATCTTAGGCCTCCCCAGTGTAGCACACCTGATTGCCTGCTCTGCCACACCCCGCAAAGGAACATCTGCTCTTAATATCTCAAAGCTGCTTCCGGGAATATGCTTGTGCTCCATGCACAGAACTGTAGATTAAATGCCCCCCACCTTCCACCCCTGCCGCCAATACTTTACTTTAGATTAGATCATCACCACCTTGCATGGGGCATGGCAACAGCGGGATAGCTGGTTCACCTGATTCCATTTGCCCTATCTCATTAGTGTATGCTCCGTGTCAGCTTCCAGAATGTTCTTTGTAACAGGCAAAGCTGTCTTCTCACCTCCTCAATCCAAAGCCTCTCTGCTGCTCAAGATAAAGTCCCATCCCCCAGACATGGTGTTCTAGGTCCTTCAGGAACTGACTCCAGGCCACCTTTCTAGCCTGACCTATCCAGACTCAGCCCCAGGTACCTTCCCTCTGAGACACACTGGCTGTTTTCCTCTTCTCACAATATGATATCCTCCTCCGCACTGGCTTATTTTTACTCATACTGTTCTCTTTTTCTGGAATGTTTTCTCTCTTTCTCTGCTTGGTGTACACCTGCTCATTCTTTCAATAAATGTTTGAGCACCTGCCATAACATAGCTGTGATTATTCAAAGATGTGTCCTCAAGGAACTCTGACACAGTGGGAGGGACAAGTCAATGGACTATAAGGATAGAGCGAGACGTATGACTATTGTCAAGGTACAGAGCCAGGGAAAGCTCGGAAGACTCTCACAAGAAGACCATTCCTGCTTTGAACCTAAAAGGAGAATAGGAGTGAGTCCGTCAAAGATGGATGTAATTTGGGTGGAGAGAGCAGCCTCACCAAGGAAAAGGGATGGGAGGGACAATGAGAGGGGGCACATGAACCGGCCACATCTGCAGGATGGGGCTCATGTTGGAGAACAGGGAGGATTAAGACCAGAGGAGTTGGTGATGACTGAGTCAGGAAGGGGCTTACATGTCACAGGTGGAATTTGGCAGTCCCCTGAGGACAAGCTGGAGCTACTGAGGACTTTAGGCAGGGGAGTGACCTGAGTGGGTTTGCCTCTTAGTTTGATGATCTGAGCTGCCACGTGGCAGAAGCCAGACTGGGAGAAGGGAGCCTGGTGCGGGGAGGAAAGTTTGTTGCAGAGAAGTGCTGGGCATGTACCGTAAAAATGTTGAATAAGTAAACAAGTGAATGAATGAATGTAATGAAGAAAGTACAAAAGGATGTAGTAAAGAATTACATTCATTCATTCACTTATAATTTCGTGAGTTACAATTAATTCACTGGATTCATTCCTAATATTATAAATAGCCCAATAACATGAACGCACTCATCTCACTGATCCAGCTCTCACCAGGCAAACTATAAAACTATTAGAATTTAGTTATATTCTAAATTCTTCTTCATTATTCACATGAGGAGTACTCTCTAATTTTGCTGGTCTAGCTAGAGAGAAATCAGCAACAATGAAGAAAAGTAAAGGGAAAAAAGACCATTTTACCAAAAAAGACACTTACACTCGAATGTTTATTGCAGCACAATTCACAATCACAAAGATGTGGAATCAACCCAAGTGCTTGTCCATTCGTGAGTAGAATAAAATGTGGTATATGTATACCATGTATACCATGGAGTACTACTCAGTCATAAACAATGATGAATTAATACATTTTGTAACAACCTGGATGGGACTGGAGACCATTCTCCTAAGTGAAGTATCACAAGAATGGAAAAATACCACCTGTGCTCCACTATTAAAAATTGGAGCTAACCGATCAACACTTCTGAGCATATATGGAAGTAAAACTCAATGGAAATCAAGCGGGTGGGAGGGGGGAGGAGGGGATGGGTGAAATCACACCTAAGGAGTACAGTGTACACTACCTGGGTGATGGACACACTTATACTTTGACTCAAGCTGTACAAAACCAATCCATGTAACCAAAACCTTTGTACCCCATAATATTCTGAAATTCAAAAAAAATGGCAAGATTGTCAAACTTTGTCAAGCTCTTTACAAGAGTGAAAGGAGTTTTATGTGCACCACCCTATGCAATCATCTCTGCAGCCCTATAAAGTAAGGAGCATGAATATTGCAGTAGCTGCTTCCGGGCAATGTCCCCAGAACACTGAAAGCATGTTGTCTCCAAACACTTGTCCATGGACTTGAGGATGGTCCAAGAGAAAGTTTACATTGGAATGCAGTAAATGAGAAAAATGAAGATGTATTTATTCACTTTAATGGAGTTTCCTTTATTCTGAGATTATATACTTGCTATCTAGGAGGATGTTGTTAAAACGTCACTCTTGATGATAGAAGGTGGGAGATATTTTGTTATTGCTTTGCTTTGTTTTATGCCCTTACATAGCCAAGTAAGAAGTTGGTTATTCTGATGTGCTCCAAAAACATTTTTTGGACCTTTTAAAAGTTTATAAGATTCAAAAGTTTGAGGTCTACTATTCTATACCTTTTGGAGGTCCTATGCAGGACACATGGAACCAAGGTAAGCAGATTTTATTGAGTGGGTTTTATTCCATGAGCTGACACCAGCTCATTGGTAACTGAAGCCTGGAGATTGTGTTAGAAATGATCCTGAGCCTCATCTGTGCTCAAAGGGGGAAAATGTGCTAGAATCCATCAATAAGATCTGCCCTGGGCAAGAATGGGGGAAGTCATGACCCATTTGCAGGGGTGTGTTGGTAAATATTTAAAAACCACTCTGCAAAAAGAGGAGAAGCCCTAATTTGTGGCATTGGCCGATTTCCATGGTGAAAATGCTCTCACCATGGCCAATTTCCAGCCATTAACATGGCGTATCCGAAAGACGAGCTAGGAAGAAATGCGCACAATCAGCTCTTGTGGGCTGGTACCATGGCTTCCTTGCCACGTAGTTTCTGCTCTATTCTAGATTGCAGGAAGCCCTGGCATGTGTGCGATGCAGTCTTCCATTCACAGACTACAGCTCTTCTTCCTCTTACTCACATGTCCACAAGATATTCCTTTAGTGGGAAGAGTATCACACTTTCCTGGTTGTTATATTAAATATGGTTAATTTGTCAATTCTCATTGATGGAACTCTAGCATGAAATGCAATGGATGATCTCAAAGACACCTTGCTGGCAAGAACAGTGGCATTAAAACATGAATGTTGACACATGAACATCAAAACATGAACAATGACATTGAAACAAAGCTGTTGAGGTGAACTCCATCAAGGGGAACTGGTATCAGGGGCTGTCACTGATGGATGCCTAATTGACATTTGCCATCTCGCCGTGGATGCCACGGAGACAAATGCTTATTAAACAACTGGAGCTTGTTATGTAGTGACCACAATTAATTGATTCAAGCTGCTATGTCTAGGCCTAAGCAAGACAGCTTTCTGAAGAGCACTAAACCCTAATATTTACTAAAATATTGAGTCATGACATTAAGCTTGAGCTGTAGGGCCCAAGAAAGGCTTACGGTTCTGAATTCTGGTTTTGTCGTCTGGCTTTGTGCACAGGCAACTTGTACCCTACCTCTTAGGGTGTTAGTCCAGCCTCTTTCAGCTTTACTCCAGAGTTTCAACTCCCTTGTTGGGGGAAAGTCAGAAGCCTGGCCCACACTGGGGTCTTCGGATCTGGAAGTGGGTATGGGATTAGAAGGGTTGGGAACCAAGAGCATGGGGTACTGGCATCCAAAACAGTAGATCTATGCAGACTTCAATGTACAGCTATGCAGGCTATGCACTGCACAACTTCAGCAGACACTATTTTGTGTAAATACAGCATCCCCATAGCAATAGGGTCTGGAAGCAGAGCAGGACACAGAGCAAATGATCAGATAATAAACAAGGAAGACTGATGGAAGGAGTTCAGGAAAAAACGAAAATAACATTGAGACTGCTATAGCTGAGCCCATGTGGGGAAACAGCTGCTCTAGAAAAGCTGGCTTGAACTAGATTTGGCATTGCACATATGTGGAAACTGAGACCCAGAGAGGGGATGGCTCATTGCCTAGGAAATGAGAGGATTGACAGTAAAAAAAATGGTGGTTGTTTGGGCAAGACTACCTGGGGACAGATAGATAGATAGTCTTGCCCAACACAAGACCAAGAGTGTCTGTAAACTCAACAAATGAGTGGACATGGGGACGAGGAACAGAATCAGAAATGAGTTGGGAATCATCAGAAAAAGGGTTCCAGGGGGATGTTCCATGAGAGGGCAAGGGTGAGATAACCAGATCCCAGCCAGTCTATAATTGTAGTGTCCATGTGTGGTCATTGGCAGGTACCATCCCATCACATCTTCACAGTGAGCCTGAGGGATTCTGTTCCACATGTTCAATATCAAAGAACAGAAGTTCAAACAAGTCATTTGCCCACTTCCCACAGCCAGGAGGCCACAGAGCTGGAACTTCGGTCTAGTTTTGTCTGAATCTAAGATGATGCTTGTGCCACTCAAAGTCTTTGGATTGGCAGCATCAGCATCATCTTGGAGCTTGTTAGAAAACACAGCTTCCCTGGCTCCATTTGAGACCTACTGAATCCAAATCTACACCCTAGCAAGTTCACTGGGTGCCTTGTGTGCACACTCAAGTTTGAATATCACTGTTCTAGAAGAGCCCTTCCCAAGTACCCTTCAAAACAATTCCACTTCCAGAGTATTAAATCTGGATGCATTTTTCTTCTGGCAGGGTTTGGCCAAGATATTCTGCCATTTCTGGCTGAGATTCACCCTGGAGCAAGAAAAACGTCAGGGGGCTTGAAGCTGCTACTTCCTCTTCAGTTTCTTTGCAAATGAGAGAGAAAACAGCATAGCCATGTGTGACTTCCCTCATGATGGTGGCACAGCCAAGATGACACTTGTTTTAAGGTGAAGCAACTGCTCCAGGCTGGCCGCTGTCCCAGGGCTTCATCTGGCTTTCCCTGACTTTTCATCACCTCGGCTGTCTTGGGGAAGAAATTTGGTGTAGCCTGCTGAGGCAGATGCCAGGGGAGAGAAAGTAGGAATAAGGCTGAGATCATCAGATTTCACCACTGTCAGAACAAACCGACTTTGATCAGCCCAGCCCACAGGAAATTATGTGAAAGATGGCGAAAAGGAACAGTCAACCTAGAGGCCATTCAAATGAACCCGCCCCTCCCATAGCCCCGGCGGAACAGAGGAGCCCTCCCTCCTGGTCATAGCTCAACACACCAAGGATGGAACAAAGAGCTGCCAGGGGTCTCCCAGGTTCATGCATTCATTCCTGCCCTTATTCTCTCTCCCACTTTTTCTCCTCTCTTCCCTCCTTCCCTCTCTCGCTCCCTCTTTCCTACTCACTTCCTGCCCCTCACCACCCGATACACCCCTGAGTGAAATCCCACATCACTCGGCAACTGTGAAACAGAAAAGATCTGAGTCAGCAGTGAGGGGGTTATGGTATTGCTCTGAGTGTCCCCTGCCAAAGCCCTCTAGGTCCCCACCTTTATACACTGAACGTTGCTCTCTGCACATACCTGCAACTCTGGCCACCGGAGCATGCTTGGCCAACACACAGAAGGAAGTTCTGAAGGGTTCCTGCCCCTACAAGAAGCCCTGGAAAATGACTAATGGGATTTAGCATATAAATCCCCCCAAGGTCTCCCATCCCTTAGGTAGACTACCTCAGAGGCACCTGCTCTACACTGACGTCCTGAGCTCCCCAAAAGGGATTAGTCTCCAGATGCCGGAAGCGGCGACTTGCTCAATAAAACACCCTTCACTGGCTTCCTTGCTGTTCTCTCCCTCACATACCCCCACATGCTGGCATTTCCCAGGACCATCTTCCAAATAAGCACTTGCACTTGAACCCTCATTTCAGGATCCACATTTGAAGTGCATCTCGAGGGGCCCTCAAAGGTGAAGGAAGAGGTCACGGAGAGACGTGGGGAAACCAAGTTCTGAGGGTGCCAAGGGCCCAGAGGGGAGAAGGAGAGGCCAGGAGATCCTGCCCAGGGTAGGCTGAGCTCCACATGGCTCTCCAGGCCCAGGTCCAAGCCACCTTAGAGAAAGCTCTCTTCCTCAAAGGCTAGAGAGAATCCCTGATTGTGGCCCCCCAGAGAACCTAATTCTACCAGCCAAGACAAACCAAGAAGAAAATGAAGGGGAGGGGCAGGTACTATGATTAGAACAGCAGTCATAGCCAGCCCTTGAGCAATTCCTCTGTGCCTGGTGTTCTCCTAAGCACTTCTGTGTAGAGTCCTGTAATCCTCACAACACCTGATGAGGTAGGTTTTTATCATGGTCATCCCTTTACTGATGAGGAAACTGAGTCACAAAGAGATCAAGGCGAGTGATCTGCCACAGCTCCTTGGTGTCAGATATAAGCTCAAACCCAGGCAGCTGAGCCCCTACACACCGCACCATGCTGGCCAACATGGCCTTTGCTGAGATCTGCCCTCTTTGCTGGAGATCTTCACATTTTCAGAACGTATCACATTGCCGAAACAACGTTGTTATGGTCGCCAAAACTTCTGACCCAGGATCTCTTGGTTTCTTAAGTGTTCATTTCCAAATGATGCCATGGCCTCCAGGGGACCAGGTGGTGTCAGAGTGAGGCTCCAGTGAGGCTGAGGTGCTGTCCCAGTGCTCAGGCCAGAGCCAAAGGAGGTTAGCTGGGATGCTCGCTATAGCCTCAGACAATGAGCCACCAGCACCAGCTGACACCCATGTGATGAGCACAAAGCTAAGAGCTTTATCTCACCATTTCACTTCTGAGAAAATCAAAGCTCAGAGAAGTTAAGTGCTAGAGCCCCTTGGGTCTCTGACTTCCAAAGCTCATATCCCTGTCCAGAGATTTGGGGCTGACTCTGGTCTCATTCAGATCACCCAAGGTGCTTTATCAGTGGCTGGGGCCTTTGGGCAGGACTCTTCAGACAGCAGTGGTTTGTGGCCAGCCTTCAGCAATGGAAGTTCACAGGGAGCAGGGCCCAGAAGCCCGGACTGACACCTGGAGCAAGCAGGTGTCACAGCCCCTGCTAGAGGTCTCCAGGGTTGGGAAGAATCTCACGAGCCCCAAGATTTTCTCAGAGACCCACCAGCATCTCGGGTGGCATTGTGTTCCCTCTGAGCCTGCTCTGCTCAGGCTGGGGACTCCTTTTCTGATTTTGCAGTAGGAAGCCTTGCTCAGATCCACCCTGAATTCTCCCAAATCTATCTCTAGGCATGAATTCCTTCAGTTTCCAGCAGGGCCTATGTTTTTGAAATTCAGTTGTAACAAAATGGATAGCAAAGGAAATGGAAGGTAGGACACTGGTTAACGCTTCAAAATTGCTTCACCACCACTCCCAAAATATATTCCCTCAGCTGCTAAGCACGGCTTCATCTAGCATTTAGAAGTGTGAACCTCAGATTGGATTTTTGGGATACAGTTCCTCATTTTTCCTCCCCTTTAGAATCTAAAGGTCTATACTGGTTTCCCTTTTCTTATATTTCTTTTATCCCCAGAGATCCAAGAAGTCAAGAAGGAACTTGAACCAGACAAAGTCCCTGATTGCTAGGTGTCCCCATAGGAGGAGATGAAAAGAAGCTTTTTAAGAAAATAAAAATAGAAAAAGTAATATCGGTGGCATAGGATTTTTTTTATGCCACTAAGAATAGCAGCAGTTGGCTCCCTGCACTCTGGGCCTGTCTTCTGAAGCTCATTGTGGTGGGAGCTAGAATCCATTTTCTGTTTCAATTGACGTTAATTTCATCCCGGGATATTTCAGGCCTCTCATCATGAGCTGATTCATTGCTGCACGTAAGCAAGTACAATCAGCTCAAATATTTGTAGTCTTCATGCAATTGCTGTAAGAAAACAGGGAATCGTGTGTTGCAGATCGCTCCCCTTCCCGCCGGCCCCCACCCTGGGCCGAGGTGCTGGGTTAAAATGACAGGCGGCTGCCTGGTTCATCCTCTTCTGCTGTGCCAACCTAGAACCACACAAAGCCACTATCCCATTGGAACTAAACGATCAGCACTCATGTGCACAGAGGGAAGTAAAACTCAATGGAAATTGTGCAATTTGTGGGGGGGAGGGGTGGGTGAAATCGTACCTAACAGGTACAGTGCACACTATCTGAGTGATGGGTGCAATTAAAACTTTGGCTCAAGCAGTACAAAAGCAATTCATGTAACCAAAACACTTATACCCCTGTAATATTCTGAAATTAAATACACACAAATACACACACACACACACACACACACACACACACACAAAGATCCATCCCCCTGGAGACAGTAGCTTCTGCAGAGAAGACATTTTTCAGACAGGGTTATACTCTCAACAGCCTAGCCAGGACTGTTGTCAAAGGCAACTGGAAGGAAAGTTTGTCAGACCTTGCACTCACATGGATTTCTAACCTTTGCGTGCAAGAAACTCTCAGGGTAAGTTTTCATGATGATTACCTTAGCATCCTAGGATCGCAGGGCAGCAGGTGGCCTCAGACCTCTTCCTTGTCAGCCCAGTGATTATACTGGGTAGAAAACTGAGAAACACAGAGTGCGCCAGACTTGTCACGTGCCAAGAGAACCAAGATTACAATGCCTATCTATTTACTTATGATCCACGTACATATAGCTGCTCATATTCCATAGGTTTCCTTTTAAAATACCATCTTTCTGATCATTAAAAGTATTCATGTTCATTACAGAGAAGTTTCTTTAAATATGGAATAATTACTCCATAATCCCAATGCTCAAAGATAATGCCATCAAGACCGGTTTCATGGACATCCAACCTGTGCAGTCACAAAGGACATTGCACTTAGAAGCTTCCAGGGCCTGGTTCAACAAGCTGCTGTCATGTCTTGAATTTCTTCATAATTTTTGAACCAAGGGCCCTGCATTTTCATTTTGCACTGGGCCCCGCAAATCACGTAGCTGGTCCTAATCCCCATTAATATTTTAGCGCCATCTTTTCCAATGCCTAGCATCTTGCTTTATTGCATTCATTCATTTATTTATTCATTTGCTCACGCAGCAGATGTTTATCGAGCACCTACGACATGCAAGGCACAGGATCCCATGAAAATATCATGGAAAGGAAGTTTTGAGTGTGACGTTCCGTCCACACAGATGAATGTGTTGGGATTGTTGATCTAGGAAGATTAAACTGACTGTCCACAGAGAAAGAATTAACTAAAACTCATTTGACTGTAAAAATGACCACAACATGAGGGAGAAGTCAGCCAGAGAGAAGAAGGGACAGTCCTTCAGCATCGATGGTAATCTGAAATGTTTTGATGCAGATAGCGAGAGCAGAGCTTGAAGTGCAGACAGGTATTATTTATATGTAGGCGATGGCTCAGAGAACACACCTGTAATTACAGACACTTTTACAACCTAGCTGCAAGAAATAGGATCAGACTCTATCCAGTTTCTACAAAGGCTAACTCCATAGCTATGGCCCAAGCACTTCCAGTAAAAATTGAGGAATTGCTCTGCTGACCTGCTCTTTTGCAAGTTTCCCAACATTTTTATGGCCAGGGAATGGCAAGGGATTTCTTTGTCCTGAAGCCCAGGGAGAGATGCTTTCCAAAGCAATGAAGAGCTATTTCCTCTAAGCAGCAGGTAGAAAACGTAAAAGAAAGAGAAGAATTACCTCAATTACATGGTAGACATTGAAAACGCAAAGGACAAAGCACCGTAAGGTCCAGATGTTATTTCTCCACAAGGAAAAAAAATGTTACCTTTCTTTCTCTGGACCAAAGGCATCTGATGTGGCTGCTCTACATTTATAGTAATATACCCCACAGGATATTTGAAAGCTCTGATTTCATCTTTAATTTCCCCCCAACAAGGTAAGGGCCTGAAATATACCACTGCAATAATATAGAAGTTTTGGTTCTAAAACTAGAAGTTGTTCTAACTCCATAAATATTTACCTTCCTTCCAGAGATTCTAGAGAAGGGGAACGGTCAAAATTTCAATTGTCTCTTTGGATCTGACCCCACTGATCTTGCTGCTGAACACCTCCAAGGATAAAAGTCTCAAGACCCAATGAGTTGAGAGAAAAACATCCTTGGACATAGACCAAGCTGCCTTTGCTTTCTCACCCTTGACCTTTCTTCCTTCTGGCTAGACCTACTGCCACTACTTCCCTGGATTCCCCCTGTAGAAGCACCAAGCTTGACACTGAGAAACATTCAAGTCACATAGCTTTGATGAGAGGTGAAATAACTACTGGAGAATTTCTCCCATAAAGCAAGTCTGCCTACCAGAAGTCTCTCCCTGTCCAATCCATACTACTTACTAAGACCAAATCAACATTCTAAAACACAAATATGACCATGCACAAAGCAGTTGTCCTACATTCCTAAAGCCCACCTGAGTTAAGGGCAGTTATGACCGGCAATCCCACGCCTATATCCAACATCCCACATTAAGGATGCACTGAGATGTCACCCTGTTTTTCTACTTCTGGGCTTCCTCCTAAGTTACAGAAGCCAGCTAAACCCATGGGTAGATGCAGCCCAAAGTGCAAGGAATGATTGCCTCTAAGGGCAACTTTCAACCAATGAAGGCTGGGAGTCAGTGCATAAGTGTCCCCACCTCTCATTCTTCAACGGGACAATTCCGAGCCATGTGCCACACGGCTCATTAAAGGACCTCCAGCAAGATTGAGATCGACCTTGCCCATGGAGGTTACAAGCTCAGTAAAACACTATTTCTGCTGTTCTTCTTTTCCTGTGTCACTTTTCCATGCCTCATCTGTTTCCTGGAATCACCTTCCAAATAAACCATAAGCTCTCAAGTCCTCATCTTGGGCTCTGCTTTCAGAGGAACTCAAACAAAGACACCATTTCATTCCCTTCATTAAAACCCTTCCAAATCTCTTTGTGCTCCAGATAAAACTGAAGCTCCTTAGCTTAATGTTCAAGACTCTTAAAAATTTATCCCTTGACTGTTATTCCTCATTTGAACCCCAAATGCCAGCTGTACTGACCCACCTGCAGGTGAACCCACCTGCACACCTTCACATCTTCTCTCATGACAGGTTCTCTTCCTTATTTCCTTCTACCCATCTTGTTTCTACTCATGCCTAAAGACTCTGGTTTAATATCCTGTCATCTGGGAACCCTTCCCTGCTCCATCCTCTGCATTTCCATGGTGGCTTTTTCATGGCATCAGTATTTGCGCAGAGGCTTACCCCCCTGGTAGAACGAGTGTTGCTCAAGGGCAGAACAGTCTTCATCTGTCAATGGAGCCCCAGGCAACATGAGCTTGGCATACTGTAGGTGTAGTTAGACATTTTTAAATGGCCACATGGTTTGTCCTTCTGTCTTCAGCTAAATTTGGTGTCCTCTAAGTGTCCTGGGCATTATTGGTATTTTAGGTGAGCAAAAAGGAATTTTTTTTTTTAAGAAGTGTCATGAAATGGCTCATTCAAACATTTACTGACATGTCTACCATGCAAAATTCCCTCTTCTGGAGGGAGGAGAGTGGATAATGTTACTCCACAGACATCAACACAAGTGCCAAGACACACAGAGACACCAAATAGAAGAACTCAAGGGCCTCAGAATGTCAGAGATGTGCAAAATTGAGAAATTATATGGCCCAGCCAAGAAAAAGGAAGCAACTTGTTCCATGGGAAAAGGCAAGGATTAAAATCCCAGGCTCTGAATTCCCAGGCAAGCATCCCTTTCCACTCACCTAAGTCACTGCTCACAAATGGTGAGCTGGAACCAGGCTGGCTGGGCCTAGTTCTTTGCTAGCAGGTCGGGATGGAATATTTTTTGAAGGGTAAGGAAGTAGCAGGGAAGAAGTACTTCAGGAAAAATAATTGTTCTGTGAACCCCAATTCAAGCTGAATCTGGCAAATTTCCCCAGAGGAACGGTAGAACAAAGGCCAGGGAGAAAAAAAAAAGGCAAGGATAATTGAGTTGATGGATCAGGTTTTCTAGTATGTGCTATGTGTTCTAAATATTTTCCCTTGTTTTTCTATTTCTGTATGCACAGGACAAAAGCTTCTTGTCCACACTGTGCATTGTGTAAAATACATAGTTGTGAAGTCTGTGAGATAGAAAAGGCCTCATCTTATTCATTTCTGTGTCTCCAGCATTGACTAGTTAGCCCTACTGCCACCTTAAACCAATAGAAGAATTAAATTATGTATGTAGCAAGGTGGATGGACAAGAGGATAGATGAATGGATGGCTGACCCATGGAAGGGTAAGGTCTCCCTTCAGTGCTTCCCTTCCTCCCTTGCTCCTTCACAACCTCTTTTCTACTCTTGGCACCCCAGACTCATCATCCTTTTCTTTTTTAAAGACTATTCTCAGGTCAGGATCTAATTTTTTTCCCCAGGTGGTAGAGTATCTACATACCCAGAGGTTTTCCAGGCTCTCTTCATATCCTGGAGAAATGACTTCCCACCATTATAAAAAGCCTGTCTTTATATCCTTGTTACCCAGTTGGGCCTGTCCTCAGAAGTCTGTTGAGTGTCAAAGGCCACCACTCAGATATTCTGCAAGAAAGAAGACCCTAAGACCCTTCTGAAGGGGGGAGTCCACCCTAATCCATGTCAAGCCCTGCTGTGACCTTTTGTGATCCCATGGTCTATGCCATCCTCTTGAGGCAGTTTCCCCAGAAAAAGCCAATGCCCCCCTTCACCGTCTCCTCCCCATTAATTTTAGCATTTTGTATAATGTGGTTTCCCCAGACAGTTTCCATCATGTTTATTTCAGGAACTCCAGCAGTCACTATTAGCATGACCTACATATTTTTTTGATGTCCTAGGTGTTCTCCAATTATCATTAACCCAGTATGTTTTAAAACCAGTCTTAGAAGTAATTATAGCAGGGAACTAGTTTTGCTTCTTTCCAATCAACAGAAAGAAATAAGAGAAGGATTTCAATCATGAACTGAGAAATCTGCTTCTTAAGCAAAAAAAAATCCCAGAGAAAAATTGGCCACTTGGGAAACAAGAAAGCAAACATTTCCTGATCCCCATTTGTGCACTAGATATTTTCACCTGTTATTGTTCATAATCCTCCTAACATCTTACAAAGTAAGTATCACAATTGCTACTTTTACAGATGGAGGGATTGAGGCTTAGAGAAGCTGGAATTATTCCCAGGGTAAAAAGGCTAATAAGTGGGGAAGCAGAGGTCTGAGCTGTGCAAACAAGCTCTGCAGGTCCACAGTCTTGTCCAGAGGTTACCTCTGGCTCAGTCTGGTCACCAGGCCCCACCACCACTTCCCTGGCAGAACAAGCATCCTGTGGCTTGAAAGAAGGAAGCCATGTTCTTCTTTGGCTTTGGCCCCTCCCCACCTCCACTGAACATAGTTGATTGGTTTACCGTTTGACATTTAATCCAAGCCTGACCAATAGGAATCCTTCCCTGGGATTTTTCATATTGGAACTGGAAACCAGAGCCAGACTCTCTTTGATATCTGGCAGCAGAAGATGTGAGACTGACATGAATGCCAGGGGCTTTGGGCAGCCATTCTCAGGAAAAAGTGGAGGTGAGAGAGGAACAGAGAGAGCATCTGGGGCAGCATCTGAGCCCCTGGTATGGTTAGTGCCCAAGTCCAGCTGTGTCTCCTCCTTCCTGGGGCTTGGTTGTTCAGTGAATTCTCCTGTGTCATCCATGGGCCAATAACTATCCCTCTGTCTCAGCCAGCTATAGTCTTTAATAACCAAAATGTTCAGATAATATCAAGGTCTTATGTGCATATTTCCTAGTCCTCAGTTAGAGACCAGAGAAGTAAAGCTGGAATCAGGCTAATCCAAGGGTGCCCCTTAATTCTATAATAAGAGGAAGATTCATTTGAAAAGCTTTCCATGTCTGAAGATTAGGTATTTGTTTCTATACAATCCAAAAGGTGAGTCCTAATTCAAGATAGCTCAGTATCTGAGCAAGAACACTAGCCAGGGAATTGAGAGATGAAACTTCTTCTCCATCACACATGGGAATGGTGAGGCCTGTCCCTCATCTTCCTTCCCACAGCCTCAGTTTCCTCATCAGTAGGATAAGAGAGCTGCCTAAACCAGGGTTTCAGTACCTTACGGCCAACCTTACCATGGGAACCAGTATTTATATAACATTTTTTAAAAATGGGTCCCCTCTGTTGTCCTTTATCTGTGAATAATGGATTTGATGTGCCAGCCATATCTTCCCAATGCACATTAAAATGCATAACTGCTCAAGTAGAACATGTTTGACTGTGTACCACCCAAATCCCCTTGGGTTCCACACTCTGGAAAATAACGTGGCAGATGATCTCAAAGAAGCTGACAACCGTGTCACAGAAGGCAGTGTAGGAGGCAAGTCCATTGCACGTTCATTCAACAAACATTTGTGGAGTCCATGCCCCAGGCTGACCATTTTGAGAAACCATAGCAATACATGCAGTTCCAGATAACAGTAAGTGAGCATTTATAATGGGGTTGGGTGTTGGGGGAGGCTTTTTTTCTTTGTTTTCTTTTTTCCCTTTTGAAAATTTTCTTGGGTTGGTTTTACTAATTTCTGAATCTCAGAAAGGTGAATTATTCATCACTTCATCCTAAAGCTGGTAGGTTAGTTTTCTATTGCTGCCATAACAAATTACCACAAATTTAGTGGCTTAAAACACCACGCATTTATTATCCTACGGTTCTGTGGGTGGAAAGTACAACGTGGGGCTCCCTGGGCTGAGATCAAGGTATCCAGAGGGCTGTGTTCCTGTCTGGAGGATGAAAAGGAGAATACGTTTCCTTGCCTTTTCCAGTTTCTAGAGGTCACCACATTTCTCAGCTCATGGTGCCTTCATCCTTCTCACGCTGCCATCTCTCTGGTTTCTGCAGCCAGGAAAAGTGGTCCACTGTTAAGTACTCATGTGATTAGATTGAGCCTCTCTGGATAATCCAGGATGATCTCCCCTATCTCAAGGTCCTTAGTCTTAATCACATCTGCAAAGCCCCTTATGCTGTGTAAGGTAACATAGTCACAGGTCCCAGCAATTAGAATATGGACGTCACCAGGGGCTCATGATTCTATCCAGCACAAGTAGTAAGGGGTAGAGGTGAGATTCAAACCTTCATCACCCATTTTGGGTTTTTTTGTTTGTTTGTTTGTTTTTTTTTTTTTTTTTTTGGAGACGGAGTGTCTCACTTTGTAGCCCGGGCTGGAGTGCAATGGTGTCATCATAGCTCACAGCAACCTCAAACTCCTGGGCTCAAGCAATCCTCCTGCCTCAGCCTCCCAAGTAGCTGAGACTACAGGTGTGCGCCACCATGCCTGGCTAATTTTTTCTATTTTTAGTAGAGATGGGGTCTTGGTCTTGCTCAGGCTGGTCTTGAACTCCTGAGCTCAAGTGATACTCCCACCTTGGCCTCCCAGAGTGCTAGGATTATAGGCTTGAGCCACCAGACCTGGCCAGTCCCCTGGTTTTAACTACTGAGGCAATCCTCAGGGGACTTCTTGCAGTATAATGGGAGCTGGGGGGAATGACACAGAACATATGACCACCTGAAATTACAGGCCATGTTGTAGTGTTGTTTATTGTCTCTCTCCACAACTGGAATGTAAACTCCACAAGAGGAGGGATTCTAGATACCCTGCCCACTGCCAAATCGTCATCACCTAGAGCTTCACCATCTAATACAGTAGTCACAAGCCACATATGACCATCGAGCACTGGAATGTGACTAGTTGTGACTGAGGCAGATGCGTGTCAGTGTAACATATACACTGGATTTCAAAGTCTGCATATGAAAAAAAAAGGATGTAAAGTACCTTATTTGTATTTTTTATATCTGCTACGTGTTGATGTTTTGGAAAAATTGGGTTAAGTAAAATGAATTACTAAAATTTATTTCACCTTTTTGTTTTTACCTTTCTTCCTGTGGCTACCAGAAAATTTAAAGTTACATGTGCAGCTTGCATATCTAATGGATGGTGCTGACCTAGAATCCTGGGTGCCCAACAGATACCCAATGCATGTCAATCAAGTGAACAGAGGGATGAAATCGCATGAGATAAGTGGGGAACAAAGCTGAGTCTGGCATTTTCAAATATTCAGTCTGATTGGGGGAGTCATGGGCTGTCAGCCCAGAGAGGCAGGCAGTGGACAGGACCTGGATTCAGAGAGCAAGCTGATGTTTCCCGTATGTCTCACGTGGGTTCGGGAAGACTGTATTTATTCTATTAATATTTGCCAGGGTAGAACCAGTGAAGAATTGTAAGCCAAGAAGTGACACAGCTGAATTTCTGTTTGAGAACGAGTGTTCTTCATCCGACTTCTGACAAGCTGAACTGGGAAGGGGCTCAGTCCTCGGGCAAATGCAGAGCTTGGGGACTTGGTCAATCGCGCCCTCTTTAAGATGAAGTAGTTAAGAAACAGCACGAACGAGCTCGTAGGAAAAGGGAGGGGAGTAGCTTTATGTATCTCAGAAGCAAATCGGGTAAGAAGCAATTGAAGGGAATTGGGTAAAACTGGAAATGGAAAAGTTGCATCACAGGGAGTGCTGGACCTGTGTTCCGCCCTGTAAGGACGGTGGAACAAAGGCACTCAAGTCCAAAGCAGAGACGACGAATCCAGAGCAGACAGCAGGAAGGAATGTTTCATTCTGGAGATCACAAACCCAGAGGCAGCCTCAACAGAGACGGCTCGGATGCCTGCCAGCGGGGTCAGCCCAGCGCCCGGGGTGCAGGTGCTGGAAAGGTCAAAGCCAACCTGACCGAGAGGAGAGGACACGCCTCTTTGGGGCCCCCAAAGTGCCAGCCAGCCCTCCCAGTGCTTCTGGGCTCTTTGTTACAGAACCAGGGCAGCGCACTTGAGAACAGAGGCCAACAGGTTCAGAGACTTTCTCAAGCCCTGCCTGCAACGTGCCTTCATTAAACATTCCACGGAGCAGAAAACCCACTTCAAAAGAGGAAATGCTTTGCAGCTGGCAACGGGCTGGAAGCTCCCGAGGCAGAGTGAGCAGCCCACGGCTGCTTCAACTCCCCACTCGGTTTTTTGTTTCGCCGTCTTGTGTAGTCCTAATTAATTTCAAAACAGAAATATAACCCACAAATGTTGAAGCCGTTGAAGCAGGACAAAGGAACCACGATGTAGATTCAGGAGGGAGGGCTGCATTCTGAGCACCTGGGGAAGGAATACTGGACTCCAGGACGTCCCTGAGCGTGAGGTGGGGCTCACCCTCACTCTGCAGCTGGGACAACCCCGTGGAGCCCTGTTCCCAGGATCCAAAGTGCGCCTAAGTACATGCTCACAGCCTCCCCAAGCCTCCAAACACCCTGGAAAGACAAGACCTTGCTGTACAAACCACATTACCATGGGGCCAGGAAGAGAGGGAAAAGTTTAAAAATTCAAAAAGAAAGCCATTTGGGGGATCGCAGGTGAGTTTTACACCCACATTTATTTTTTCTCTCTCTCTCACAATCCCATTGAAATGCAAGTGAATGGATTTTGTTAAAAATAAATAAGCAAATAAACTAGCAAACTTAAAGAAAATGAGCAAGGAGGAAATATAAAACATTGGAAGCAGGGAAGCAAGTGGATGAAAAGAAATAACATCGACCCAGGAAACGGGCTCCCAAGCCTGCAGGGAGCTGAGAAGAAAATCCATTTGTGTCATGGAGTCCCCAAAAGGCTCAGCTCCAGGAACCCCTGGAATCCTTCACCCATTCTCCAGGACTTGTAGAATAAAGCCCAACTTAGCTCATCACCCCAGTGCATGGTGCTCCATAGACACTGGCTGGGTGTGTGCCTCAAGACCCAGCAAACTGCTTCTCTACCCAAGTTTGCAGCCCCCAACTCCTAACTTGTAGTGAATATTCTAAAGCACCAGCCTCCCTTTAGTTCCCCCACACAACAGTGGGGAGCTATAGTCACTTTTTTTTTATTTGCACAACTTTTTTTATTTACCCCAGATTTAATCATTGCTCTCTTTTCATATGCCTACTTTCTAGGTACAAGTCATTAATTCTACCCTAAACTCCCTGCTCATTGTCTGAATCTCCTCTTTCTGTGTTGAGATATATACGACATTTCGTCTCTTTAAAATAATTCTCTCCTGGAACTGTATCAAGAAAAAAATATCATAGTATAACTGACAGCTCAGCTGTGGACATCATTGACATGGTCGAAAGAATTCAAACCCTGAAGGTCAACCCAATGAAAAGGATGATATAACCCTCTTGAGAGCGTGAGCCCCTGGAAGGTGTGAGGGTGAGACAGTTAAACCCTCACAGTCCACGGTGAGACAGCAGCAGATAGTGTTTAAAGCTGAGAAGTCAAGAGATGCAGTATGGGCCGGTTACTGTACAGAGATGGAGATCACGCCAAAAGAGTCGACCAAAAGGATCTTCCAATCAAAGAGTTGAAAGTGATTGCTTCGAGGAAGCAGAAATGAGGAAAAGACTGAGGATTGCAGTTTTTTATAACCTATCTTACAGAACAATGTAACTCTTTTAAGTGTTGGTATGACTTTGGGGAAAAAAACCCTAATTAAATTATCACTCATAAAGGTAGTGCCATGGTTAAGAGTAGACAGGGGGCCAGCCCTGCCGCTCCCCGGCTGGGAGGCACAAGGCTTAATGCATTTGTTCAGCAAGTGTGTATGGAGTCCCAGGATGTGTCAGGTGGTCTTCTAGGTGAGCGACACACCAAATCTCTCCACTGTAAAGGTCCATCTTTCCCTTGTAATTTGCAGTTAATCTGTGGGGTGTTTTTTTTGAAACTATACAGATATATTGTTTCCCAGCACCTGTTAGCTGGTGGTTTCAGCAGCCCTGGGGTCCTTGCTCGAGTCTGTTACTGCACTGGAGTTTGCAAAATGGTAATTTTCTCATCCTTTCTACATTGATTAGTTTCTATTCTTCTATAAAGAAGAGATTCTCTCTCTCTCTCTTTCACTCTCTCTCTCTCTACTCTCCTGATCTATTATCAACCATGGACTCACGAATACTGTATTATTGTGTTTGATGCTCAAAAACTGTTCCCAATTTGGCCTTTGCAAGCTGGCAGCCATATGTCTTATCCCTCTCCACATGTCTAATATCCGTGCTACACTGGACAAGTGACTTCATCTCTCTGTTTCTCAGTTTTCTCATCTAGAAAATAGCTAATATGACGATTGACCTCAACAGATTTTGTATAAGGATCAAATGAGTAAGTGCATGTAAAAACTTGTAACTGTGCGTGCCATAGGATAAACCCTATGTAAGTGCTTATTATTACACATTCTCATTATCATCTCTGTCATCATCACGACCACCACCACCCTGCACAGTCTTTGGCATGGAGCAAGAGCTCCGCAGATAGTTTAGGAAGGAAGGAGGGAATGGAGGGAGGGAGAGTAAAAATCTTTAAGAGAAGAGAGGATATGTCAGCACACCCTGGAACCCCCTTCCTTCCCAGTCTTCCCTCACTCCCTGCTCATGGCCACTCCCTCGCTAATATCCAGCCCCCAGAGGATGTGTGGAGTCCAGGCCACTCCACCGCTCATGGAGAAATATTTGGTGAACTGAACTAACACGGGGTGGTTAGATAAAACCAAGTTCTGGCTGACGAGACGTGTTCTCTTTCCCATCTGCTGCCTTCTAAACAATGCCGGTCTTACTATTTCAAATGACACGCAGTTCTCTGTAAATTTGCTTGTCGTGCCAATTCAGCTTTTATGTAAGTGCATTTCTCCTTTCATTTTCCTCTGCAGCCAGCCCTCCCAGTGCTTCTGGGCTCTTTGTTACAGAACCAGGGCAGCGCACTTGAGAACAGAGGCCAACAGGTTCAGAGACTTTCTCAAGCCCTGCCTGCAACGTGCCTTCATTAAACATTTCACGGAGCAGAAAACCCACTTCAAAAGAGGAAATGCTTTGCAGCTGGCAACAGGCTGGAAGCTCCCGAGGCAGAGTGAGAAGCCCACGGCTGCTTCAACTCCCCACTCGGTTTTTTGTTTCGCCATCTTGTGTAGTCCTAATTAATTTCAAAACAGAAATATAACCCACAAATGTTGAAGCCGTTGAAGCAGAACAAAGGAACCACGATGTAGATTCAGGAGGGAAGGCTGCATTCTGAGCGCCTGGGGAAGGAATACTGGACTCCGGGACGTCCCTGAGTGTGAGGTGGGGCTCACCCTCACTCTGCAGCTGGGACAACCCCGTGGAGCCCTGTTCCCAGGATCCAAAGTGAGCCTAAGTACATGCTCACAGCCTCCCCGAGCCTCCAAACACCCTGGAAAGACAAGACCTTCCTGTACAAACCACATTACCATGGGGCCAGGAAGAGAGGGAAAAGTTTAAAAATTCAAAAAGAAAGCCATTTGGGGGATCGCAGATGAGTTTTACACCCACATTTATTTTTTTCTCTCTCTCACAATCCCATTGA
>NW_012152729.1:5511939-5537580 GCF_000956105.1 Propithecus coquereli | reverse complement strand
GGAGCTATAGTCACTTTTTTTTTATTTGCACAACTTTTTTTATTTACCCCAGATTTAATCATTGCTCTCTTTTCATATGCCTACTTTCTAGGTACAAGTCATTAATTCTACCCTAAACTCCCTGCTCATTGTCTGAATCTCCTCTTTCTGTGTTGAGATATATACGACATTTCGTCTCTTTAAAATAATTCTCTCCTGGAACTGTATCAAGAAAAAAATATCATAGTATAACTGACAGCTCAGCTGTGGACATCATTGACATGGTCGAAAGAATTCAAACCCTGAAGGTCAACCCAATGAAAAGGATGATATAACCCTCTTGAGAGCGTGAGCCCCTGGAAGGTGTGAGGGTGAGACAGTTAAACCCTCACAGTCCACAGTGAGACAGCAGCAGATAGTGTTTAAAGCTGAGAAGTCAAGAGATGCAGTATGGGCCGGTTACTGTACAGAGATGGAGATCACGCCAAAAGAGTCGACCAAAAGGATCTTCCAATCAAAGAGTTGAAAGTGATTGCTTCGAGGAAGCAGAAATGAGGAAAAGACTGAGGATTGCAGTTTTTTATAACCTATCTTACAGAACAATGTAACTCTTTTAAGTGTTGGTATGACTTTGGGGAAAAAAACCCTAATTAAATTATCACTCATAAAGGTAGTGCCATGGTTAAGAGTAGACAGGGGGCCAGCCCTGCCGCTCCCCGGCTGGGAGGCACAAGGCTTAATGCATTTGTTCAGCAAGTGTGTATGGAGTCCCAGGATGTGTCAGGTGGTCTTCTAGGTGAGCGACACACCAAATCTCTCCACTGTAAAGGTCCATCTTTCCCTTGTAATTTGCAGTTAATCTGTGGGGTGTTTTTTTTGAAACTATACAGATATATTGTTTCCCAGCACCTGTTAGCTGGTGGTTTCAGCAGCCCTGGGGTCCTTGCTCGAGTCTGTTACTGCACTGGAGTTTGCAAAATGGTAATTTTCTCATCCTTTCTACATTGATTAGTTTCTATTCTTCTATAAAGAAGAGATTCTCTCTCTCTCTCTTTCACTCTCTCTCTCTCTACTCTCCTGATCTATTATCAACCATGGACTCACGAATACTGTATTATTGTGTTTGATGCTCAAAAACTGTTCCCAATTTGGCCTTTGCAAGCTGGCAGCCATATGTCTTATCCCTCTCCACATGTCTAATATCCGTGCTACACTGGACAAGTGACTTCATCTCTCTGTTTCTCAGTTTTCTCATCTAGAAAATAGCTAATATGACGATTGACCTCAACAGATTTTGTATAAGGATCAAATGAGTAAGTGCATGTAAAAACTTGTAACTGTGCGTGCCATAGAATAAACCCTATGTAAGTGCTTATTATTACACATTCTCATTATCATCTCTGTCATCATCACGACCACCACCACCCTGCACAGTCTTTGGCATGGAGCAAGAGCTCCGCAGATAGTTTAGGAAGGAAGGAGGGAATGGAGGGAGGGAGAGTAAAAATCTTTAAGAGAAGAGAGGATATGTCAGCACACCCTGGAACCCCCTTCCTTCCCAGTCTTCCCTCACTCCCTGCTCATGGCCACTCCCTCGCTAATATCCAGCCCCCAGAGGATGTGTGGAGTCCAGGCCACTCCACCGCTCATGGAGAAATATTTGGTGAACTGAACTAACACGGGGTGGTTAGATAAAACCAAGTTCTGGCTGACGAGACGTGTTCTCTTTCCCATCTGCTGCCTTCTAAACAATGCCGGTCTTACTATTTCAAATGACACGCAGTTCTCTGTAAATTTGCTTGTCGTGCCAATTCAGCTTTTATGTAAGTGCATTTCTCCTTTCATTTTCCTCTGCATACAAGTCACTGATGCAAGGCAGCTAAGCCCCAGGTCTGCCATGCTCCCTGAGGGGGGTGACCTTGGCCTGGTCTTCACTTCCTTGACCCCGGAAGGCATTTTGGTTCTCTCTGCAGGGACTGTGAAGAGCCTCTGAAAGTTGGAGGGTAGGGGTGGTAGACGATGAAGTGAGAACAACAGGAAGTTGGTGCTCATTGAAGCTGGAGATGCATGTGTGAGAGTTGGTTGCATTATCCTCCCTAACTGTATGTGTTTGAAAATTTCCATAATGAGAAGTTGAGAAAGAAACCCTCTGAGAACTGGGCTTCTGGGGTGAGTTTTGCAGGATGGATAAGAGTTTCTGGTCAAATAAGGAGCAGAGGAGCAATCCCGACAGAAAGGGATGTTACCTGAGTAGAGACCAGAGGCGTGCAGCCTGGTGGAGGGTTACCCTGTTACCCTGACAGGGCGAGCTGCAATTCAACTGTGGCGCTAACCACCTAGAGTTAGCGCAGACCCCGCAAGTGAGGGGCTCAGTCCTCCGCAAGACTGTCCTCACCTCAGACACCAACCCAAGTGGGGTCCCAGACCACCCGTACTTCTGACCAACTGACTACAAATGTGCGGGTTCCTATAACCCCCCACAGATTCGATAATCCCTAGAATGGCTCACCGAACTCAAGAAAGCATTAAATGTATTACCATAATTTTATTATAAAGGATACATTTCAGGACCAGCCAAACAAAAGGGTGAGATCTGAGAGGGTCCTGCATTCAGAGCTTCCGTGTTCTCTCCCTGCAGAATCAGGGCCTGTCACCCGCTGGCACATGGATGTGTTCACCAACCAGGAAGCTCCCCTGAACATCAGTGTCCAGAGTTTTTATTGGGGTTTCATTGTGTAGGGATGATCGATAACTCAATCTCCAGCCTCCCTCCCCTCCCTGGAGGTCAGGCTGGCTCCAAGCCCCAACCTAATCACATGGTTGGTCTTTCTGGTGACCAGCGTCCATCCTGAGTCAGTCATCTCATCTCAGCACAAACTTAGGCGTGATCCAAGGGGCTCATGAATAACGAAGATACTCCTATCACTCAGGAAATCCAAGGGGTTTTGAAGCTCTGTGTCAGGCACCCAGGACAAAGACCAGACATTTTTATTGATTTATATATATATAAAACAAGGGTCCAAGGCAGTAGAGAACATACACAATGGGCATGCACTGGGTCCCCTCCACAACTCTGCTGCTCTGGGTGCTCTGACCTGTGCTGTATATTATGTCACTTGATCCTCAGAACATCACTGTAAGGTTGGGAGGGAGAGGAAGGGAGAAAGGGAGAGATAAAGAAAGGGAGGAAGAGAGAAAGGGAAAAAGTGACAGAAAGTAGGAGAGAAAGGGAGGGAATAAAAGAAATTAACATAAGAAGGGAGGGAGAGGAGAGGAAGAGGGATGAGAGAGAGAAAAGAGAGCAGGATGGAGGAGACACAGAGGAGGGATAGAAGGAAAGAGAGAGAAAGATTTTAATTCCACTTTACAGGAGGCTGAGCCCAAGGGAGGGGAAATGCCAAGTTCAAAATCACATGGCTTGTAGAAGAAAGCAACAAGACTCAAATCCAGGCCAATCATATTCCAACCTGTGCTTATTTCAGTCTGGAGCAGAGGGCAAAAGTAGGGTTATGAAGGTTGTGTATAAAAAACACCAAGCGGCTGAGACATTATTCTGCTGGGTAATAAGAATCAGCAGAGGTTTGTAAGCAGGGAACAGAGTAAGAGCTGCACCTGCAGCTCCATGGGACATGGACAGGGGAGAGCCAGAGGGAGAGGGCACACCAAAGAGAAGAGCCAGGTCCAAATGGGCCCAAAGGAGGCCTAAACTAGAGGGGACGGCATGGAAGACAGACCGTAGGCCAGGAAGGTGCTGCTGGCTAATTGATCCCCATTTAGAAGCATGAACCCTTTCCCAGCCATTTTAACCCAGATTGGCCTACTATGTTATATTAATACAATATCCAGCCTCTGCTTTCTGCACATGTATGTCAGACAATTCTGCTTTTATGCAAATCCATGTGTAACCCTTTCATCATCCCAGCTGTTATTGGTACAGTGAAGGTACCTGCTTCCCCTCTCCCACAATATGTACTAGTCATCCCTAAATTGTTCTCAGATTCTTAGCTTCTTGGATGGTAAGTAATAAAGTCATTATACAGACAGGAAAACTAAGGATCAGGGAAGGAAAGTGATTCATTCAATGTCACACAGCAAGTCACACTAGCTGTAAGATTCACACTCAGAACCCTGGTTCTCAGTCTAGTGTTCTCTCTCTCGGTCAGATCTGAGTATTTCTGCAGCACCAAAGGAACACCATCCAGGGAACAGGGTATGCCTTTAGGCTGACAGCTATTCTGCCTCCCTGAATCCTCACATTCAAGTTTTAGCCAATGTCAAGGGCTCAGAGGAGGGGCACATTCAGGATGATGGCCAGAGACTGCAAACTGGTGGTCTATAGGCTGTTCAGAAGTGTTTTTGTTTTGCCAATGTAGTGGCATAAAAAATTTGATTCAATACTTTACAATTGAGAGATTGCATGCACAAATCTGGGCTATATCTTGGCAGTGGACTCCACTGGGCTTGGTGATGGATTGAATGTGGAAGTCTGGACCCAGATTGGGAGCAGGGTATCACCCAAGGATGGTGAGTCCACCAGAGTTTACCCTCCCTGTCTCTGTCTCCATTCAGCAGACTGTTTTTGGCGTTTCCACTATCTGCCTACCTAGGATTTCAGGGAACTAGAAAATAAAAGATACAGCCCCTGCACTAAGTTCATCCTATGATAGGCAGATGTTCTTCTGCAATACTGCTGTGTAACAAACAACTCCAAACTCTCAGTGGTGTAACAACATTTATTGCTCTCAAGTCTATGGATTTACTGCTTCTGGCTTCAGGGGAATGAGGCTGGTTGGGGTCTGCTCCATGTCTGTCTCCAGTACCGGCAGCAAATATGGGCATTCTCTCCTCACAGCAAATGGCAGAATTGCAAGAGTCTGAGCAAAACCACACAAGTACAAGACTGCTTTTGTCACATCTACTAGCATTTTATTGACTACAACAAAGCCCATGGCCATACCCAAAGTCGATGGGACAGAGATAAATACTCCACCTTTTCTATAGAAAGATACTGCCAACCCATATGGCAAGGGGCGTTGATGTACAATACTATTACAAAGAAGAAGTAAAGACTTGGGAATATCAATCCACTGCACTCATCATTGATCAGTCTTTTAAGTCATTGATTTGCCACTCTGTTGAGCCCCGTGGGAAGGGAAGATGGGGAAGCAAGGATATGGATTGGAGTCTGTCTCTGCATGAAGCCAGAATACTCCTGGCAGAGTTAGATAGACAATAGGAGGAGGTGGTGGGAAACACACCAGAGACTGGAGCAGATTGTACACCCCAGCCTTTGGAAGGAGGAGAACAGCCAGGCTCAGAGGTCCTGGGACCCGCAGCCAGAGGCATATGTCAGAACATCAAAGCACAGCTCCTCTCACTACCAGAGAACAAGTCAAGGCTAATGAGGAGGTCCAGCAATGGGCCCTGGTGGCCAGCTTCACCAGAGGTAGTTCTCACTAATTGTCTCACTTTGGCTGATGACTCACCAAACACAGGATTCAATCCCAAGCCCAGGGAGGGTCCAGCAACCTTAGAGGCAGGCTGAGCCCAGGGCAGCCAGCCGGACCAGATTTTGCCTGGATGTGTCTGAAAACCATCACTAGCCCTAGTCACTAAGGCTCTGAAAACTCTGCCTTAACCTACCTCGAACCCAGGCTTTATTCAAGAAAAGTTACCCAATGAAGGGAAGAAGGAAAGGAAAGAGGATGATTGGAACTTTTACAAATTCACAGATTGGTTCTTGGAAAGGGGTGGCATCCTTGGTGGACTTGGTTCTCCTGGGGTAGACAGGAGACCAATCACCCTCCTACCCACCCTTGCCCCGTCTCTTTAGAGAAGTCGCAGCCTGGCTGGGGGTCCTTTGTAACAGCATCCTTGCTTCCCTGGTGATATTCGCCAACAAGCAGTGAATTATGTCTCCATCAGCAGCCACGACACATCCAGATGCCTCACTTGGCTGTGATGGCAAACCTGGGGCAGAGAAAGATGCTTCCCTCCACCAAACTGGCGCGTGCAACTAGCAAGTCCCACCAGCCCCAAGCTTCAGGAGTCAAATCAGCTCAAGCATATGCTCGGGAAGAAATGTGTAATCGATTTCAAAGTTGAGCCCAAGTCTCCTAGATTTCAAAATCACATAGATGATCCAAGCACAGGAGAACAACAGAAATGAATAAGCCCACTTCTTCAACTTTACAGATGGGGAAACTGAGGCTTTGGGTTCAAGTAGGTCCTCAAATATTAACCTTCTTCATAATAAGAAATGCAAATAAAATGAGGACTTTTCTCTGGACCACACACTATGCTAAGGACCAGGGCAGCTGCTAGCTCCTATGGCATCTTTGTAAAAGTAAGCAAAAGGGACCAGGACAATGCCTACCTGGGAAAGCACACATGGCTTGGTGAGCAGAGCATGGGCTGGATTTCAGGCCCCGTTTGCCCCTCAGCCAGGTGCTGTTGGGCAGTGCACAACAAGCACAACCCTACATGGCAGTACTGCTCAGCACTCTCCTTCTGAAGACAACACCATGTATAGCATCAGTTTACCAATGGAAAAAATGGGGATTAGAGAAAGTAAGTGACTTGCCCAATTTTACATAACTAATAACAACTCTCTAGAGTTTGTGGTCTTGGAAGACAGGATAACTCAGTAGTCGTCTCCCTTATCCACTTTTCATTTTAGAGTGGCCAAGTATTTTATTGGTTTAGGGTTACTTGGCAAAAAAATGGGATTTCTGGGAATGGTTAACAGTATATTAATGTATTACAATGACAGAGATCTAGTTATATGTTTAGAAAGATAAAATCATGGTAGGCAGATCTGGAAGGAATATTCTATCTAGTTCCACCCCTTCCCCTCTAGGGAACTGGAGGAGTGATGTGTCCGAGGTCTTACCTGGAGTCAGAGGCTGAACCAACCCCGGGACCCAGGTCTTGATGCTCAGTTCCCCACTTCGCTAGGCCCAGTAGGGATGCCCTCCCAGCTTCGTGCTATGTCAGGACACAGGGAAGGCAGAACAGGGAAAGGGTTCCCGAGGTAGCTCCCTCTGGAGTCCAAGCCCTTTACCAAAAGCTCAGGACCAGGGCTGGGCTGTGTTGGCCATTGTCAACTTACTGTCCTGCTCCATCCCTGGGATGAAAAGGCCACCCCACGCCACAGCCATATTCTAGGTTTCACACCCAAGAACCCACCTATAGCTCTCCGCACAGCGATTTATTCTTACTGTCAGGCAAGGGAAGCAGTCCCCCGCCAAGGGAAGCTAGCATACTGTCCTATCCCAACGCCCCCTGAACAGACCTACTACCCCGAGGAAAACCAGACTGCCTGTAACACCCTACTGCACAATGCTCCAGGCTTCCAAGCCTCCACCCGTGCTATCACCTCCGCCTGCTTCCTCCCTGGTCATCCTTTACTCGCCTGGGTCCTATAGATCCTCCAAGACCCGGTGTTTCTGGGAAGCCCACCCCGATATTCCCTCCTGGCACTGGCAGTGAGTGCACTGTGTCTCAGTATGGGCTCCCCAAATGCTTTCCTTTCTCATTCATTGAATGAGAGAACATGTCTGTTTCTTTTCTCCCATAAACCTGAAAGAGGCAGGCACCATTGAATGTTTTATCAACACTAGGAAGCCGTTGTGCACTCCATGCTGTATAGTAGGTGCTCAGTAAACATGTTGAATGAATGACTGGGGAATGAATGAGTCAATGAATGGGGAATGCTTATTAAGCATACGACAGAAAGTGTTGACCCACCGCCAAGAAGAGCTACAGCCAACAGTGGGTGCTTGATAAAACTTAGTTTGAATATGACTAAAAGGTCAGCCGGGCCCCCTAGATGGCTGAGGGCATCCCAGTGGCGCCTCCAGCCATCTGGACTTGAACGTCATTAAGCACATCCATCAATTCAGCGGTGTCTCTGGGCCTCAGCCCAGAAGGACTCCGTGCACCCACGGCCTATGGTCCTGCAAGGATAATGACGAGGGAGGAAGAGCAATAAAGAGAGGACGGATGGGATATCTGAGCAGCCATCAGGCCATTTACCAGGGCCCTGGGGGAGCCCCTGGCACCTCGCACAGCGCAGGGAGGAAAGTGCCTGCAGGAGCTAGGAGGGTTGTCAGAGACCGATGTCGCGCGGAGAAGCCAAGGTTAGAAGAAGGGGCTGTTTTTCTCCCCGAAGACTTCCAGGTACTTCTGAGAGGGGCCATTACAGTGATTCATATCTGGAGGGGCCCTCGGGGAGACTGCCTCCTCTTGAGGACAAAATATTAAGCCATCGGTCAAATTTAAACACCCTCCCATCAGGATCTCTGGTTGAGGATAAAGGACCGTGATTCTACATCATCCACAGCTCAAGAACTAGCCGAGGAGGCAGCGCCCAGGGGAAGGTCACGGACACGGGTGCTCAGGCAGGCACTTGGGTGAAGCGTGGGATTCAGGGAGGGCTGTGAGGGGGCAGCTGCTGTCCCTTCATCTGGGGGCCGCTGGGCTGCAGCCCCACCCCAGGGAAAGGCGGCGGAAGGGATGAGAGTTATCAATCCTCCTGTGCTCTGAGTGCTCACTGGCCATGGGGGTTGATACTGGGTATCGAGTTCCTCCTGGGTGGTAAACGTTGGTGACCCCGCTCCCCATCTCCATTCGGGAAGGGATCTGCACTCCCACTTTAGAGACTGGAACACTGATGCCCAGAGAGGCCAATAACTTGCCCTGGATTGCACAGCCAGGAAATGTTGGGGGCCAGCGTTTGTCCCCAAAGCTCATTGTCTGTCCTCCGCCACACACTGGCTGTTTGTCCTGGTCATTCTCTGTCCCTGTTCTGGCACAGGACGGGTGGAGAGCCTTCAACTCCCCAAGCACGTTATCATTCTCTTGTCATCACCCCTTCGGCACATACTTACTGCCCCTGCTGTGTTTCAACCTCTGTGCTGAGCGCGGGGGAGGGGAGGAGCGACAATGGCATCCCTGAGGCAACTGTGGCTTCTTACATGTTCATGAAACGTCACTCCCCTGACTGTTGGAGCAACTCTGCGGGGTGAGAATGGCCATGTCCACTTGCTGGCCGCGAAACAGGCTCAGAAGGGAGAAGAGAACGACTGCGTGCTGTCTGCATACCTGGTGCTGCATGAGGACTTCAGCATTTAATTATCATAAGGATGGAGACGTTGAGGCCTAGAGGGGAAGCAGATGGCACAGAGGTCATCGCCACTGGAACCGGGGCCTCGAGCCCAGTTTCCCTGCCTCCTCCGCCATCACTGAAATGTGGAGTTTTTCATTTGTTACTGTTTGGGCTGAACCGCGTGCCCTCCAAATCCATATGTTGAAGCCCTAACCCCCAGTATGACTGTTTTTGAAGACAGGGCCTTTAAGGAGATAATTAAGGTTAAATGAGGTCAAAAAGGGGGCCCTATCCAATAGGACTCAGGTCCTTAGAAGAAGAGGAAGAGAGGCCACGCCTGTAATCCCAGCACTTTGGGGGCTTGAGGCAGGAGGATCAGTTGAGCCCAAGAGTTTGAGACCAGCCTGGGCAACATAGCGAGACCCTATCTCTACAAAAAATAAAAATAACCCGGGCATGGTGGTGCACACCTATAGTCCCAGCTACTCAGGAGGCTGCAGTGAGCTTGAATTCCTGGGCTCAAGCCAGGATCCGACCACTGCACACTCCAGTCTAGGAGCAGAGCAAGACCCCATCTCTTAAAAAAAAAAACAGAGAGAAAGCGACACCAGAGCTCTCTCCACGAGCACAGAGGGAAGCCCGTGTGAGGACACAGTGAGAAGGCGGCCGTGTAAAACCAGGAAGAGAGCCCTCACCAGAAACCGACCCCGCTGCCTCCTCGATCCTAGATTCCCAGCCTCCAGAGCTCTAAGGAAATAAATTTCTGTTGTTTATAAGCCACCCAGTCTGTGGTTTCTTGTCATGGCAGCCACAGCTGACAAACACAGCTACTTTCAAGGATGGATCCTCCTCTGGCCTGCTGGGTCCTTTTACACCCCAACACCTCCTTCTTTTCCTCGGATCACAGCCAACTTATCTGCTCCATCTCCCTAGCGAGGGCTTTCCTAAGACCTGGTCTGCATGTGCCACAGTGGCCTTTCTTTCCCTGATCCTGGAGCCGAGGGAAAGAGGCCTTCAGAAGCCAGGCTGGTTACTTATGGCAGCAGCGGGCAAATCTCTCATGAAGAGTGAGCATGTTATGTGGGACCAAGGATGCTCAGAGCTAGAGCAGTTGATGGGGGGGTTGGTCGCAGACTGCAGCATCACAGCCACCCAGGTGGGACCGCCTCCCATTGCAGAAGCCAGCAGACCCAGGACCACAGGGCTCCTGCCACCTCCCAGGACACATGGTCCACTGGAAACAGCATGCCCTTGAGAGTCTGACCTGGATTTGAATTCTGGCTCTGCCACTGGTGGAGAGAAGGTGACATAGAGTAAGCAAGAAATAAATCTTTGTTTTCAGCCTCTAAGATTCTGGGGCTACTCGTTACTACCGCATAACCTAGCTCATTCTGACTGCTACAGAGACAACTGATTGAATCATGGCCTCCTTGGGCCTTAATTTCTGTCCCTGTAAAATGGAGACAATAGTATCTCATCCACAAAGTTTTTGAGAGCTAATATAGACCTTGCTTCGTACATTGCAGTCCTTTGACATATGTTAGCATGCTCTCTCTCTGTCTCTCTTCTCTGCACTGTGTTCCCAGAAGTCCTTCTCATGATGGGATTAGACATTTTGAGACATAGTTCCTGCAGGACAGATATTTAGGCACACCCAGCTATGTGTCCCTAGCACTTAGTACTGCATTGGCACCACTGCAGATGCCCAGTAAATATTTATTATAAGCAAATATACAATGATCAAGCACTTACCAAATGGTTGACTCTGTGTAAGTCACCAGAGACCTTGGTCTCTGATCATCTCTCCCACCTTTCAGCGTACATTTTTACTTTCTTCCCAGTCAAGATTGCACGTAATCCTAGACTCTCCTGCCTAGGTAGGCTAATCCTGTTCTCTTATCCAGTAGTGGATTCCCTGAGCAAGATCTCTGCTGATTGGCCTCTCAGTCTCTGCCAAAATGCTTTCAGCATTAGAGAGCTCACTACCTACAAAATGCTCTTTTATAACTGGAATTACAAGACAATGGGTTTGGCCAAGTCCGTGAGCCCTTCTAGCAACCCCCCCAGAGTACATGCATTACTATCACCCCATCCTGCAGACAGGAAGCTAGGTTTCAGAAAGGAGAAGCCATTTCCCAAGGTCATACAACCAGAGAGGTATGACTGTAGTTTTCTAGGCACACATGCATGGTGCACGTGTGGTAAGTGTTAATGGATTGATTGACAGCTCCGTCCAGGCAATAGGGGTTCCTAGAGACTCCACATCTCTACGGAATCTCAGCCCCAAAATTTCCAGCTTGGCTGTTGGGAACCTTACCAATGCAAAAAAAGCCCTTCAGCCCTGTTAGGACATAAATCTCAATAAATGATTTCCAATAACACAGTCCTTGCCAGGAAAGAAAACATTCACACTGTTGCTGGTGCATAATATAGGTTAATATTTCAGGATGCATTAAATGTGTAAGTGTCTAGAGTGTGGCGAAGTTCCGGTCGTGAGCCGGGTCACTCTATAGAAAAGGCAAGATGCTGAAGGCAAGGAAGTATTTTTAGACTTGGACCCAACTTGACAATACCCGTAAGTACTTTGTGTTAGTGGGCACAGTTTGCAATTCTGCTACTGATTTGCCAGGCAGGAAAATAACATGTTGGTTTCAAACAGATGCTCCCAAACCCTTAATGGAAGCTGATGACTTCAAGATGGGCTGGCTGCTCTGTGGCTTCTTTGGAGACAGTCGAAGTTAAGATGGGATCTGGGGCATGACAGTGTGCCAAATCTGCCAAAGATGTGCCTAAAAAACTAAGGCACAGGCATGGGTCAGATTACCCACGTGCTAAAATCAAAGGCACAGTCAAGAAACCAGAACATTCTCTTGGCCTTTGGAGGAAGGAGGAGGATGAAGGCAAGCTGGGAGAAGAGATGAGAGTGGTGTTGGGCAATATATGTTAAATAAATATGAGATTAAACCATACAAAATTGCTGATATTTGATCATTCTTGACCAAAAATATGGCACTTTGGTATGGTTCAATCTGATGTACACGTAACCCCACACGCCATGTCTTTTTTCCCCTCTCCTATCCTGTCAAAAATACTGAGGTCTAACTCCATTGCAGCAGCTCAGGCTGATTCCTATAGACGGGAAACTAACATATGAGCCCTCTGCCTCAGTTTCCATGCCTGTAAAAGAGGGTGATAATAACCTCATGAGGTGGTGCACATGAAGGGTTTAGCAAGATATCTAGTAGTCACCAAATTTTCAGTAAATGGAAGATACAATAAGCAAACCACAACAAGGACAAAAAGAATTGTATCAGACCCAAGAGAATGGAGATAATTGCTTGCAGTGTATATATTTGGAGCTTCAAGGATGCGAGAAGCGTGGCATTCTTGGAAAAGGCCTGACTCCCTCGCCCCAGTGCTAATCCCTTGAGTCACAACTGGGGCTAAGAGCCCTTCTCAGGTAACTCAAACCACCAGCAGCGAAAACTGCTTCGGTTAAAATATATATGTATGAGAGTATTCGGGAAGAGTCAGTTTTCCTTACAGAATTGCATATTGGACACAATTTAAGCAGTTGGGAGCTGGCATTTTGAGCTTGTTCAACCATTGGAAAAAGTATCTTTCAAAAAGATAGTTAAAAAAATAGGACGCAGGGGAAGAAAATGGTTATTAAAAATGCTTAAGAGCCTTCCTGAACTTCAAATGGGCTCTTCACAACAATAATTCTGATGATTTAAGGGAAAAAATGAATCAAGACTCTATTGATTAAATGTTCCTTAAATTATATGTGGGTTTTAAAGTGTGTGGCAGTATGCAAAGCACGTTGGAGGTAAAACGTTTGAAAAATCACCCAAGACATTGAACGAATTTGAATGTAGCTGCAGCTTCAGCCCCAGGAGGGAGCGGCCTGAGCAACAGAGAAGCGGGGAGACTCTCAAGACCACCCAGGCCAGTAATGCCTGATCCCAGAGGTCCCGCCGGCAAGCGGGGGACATCTGCTTCCTGCTGTCACAGTCCTGGTCTCCCTAACTTCCCACAGCCTCAGCACATCATTCATTCCAGAAACACATATTGAGCACCTCCTGGATGCTACACCTTGTGCTCAGAGGCAGGGAAACGAAACACAGCACACAGGTTAATGTGGCCACAGATGCAAAAACGGCCGTTGTGATTCACAGGGGCTGACAGCCACACCATAAAAGACACATCGGGACAGCCCCTGCCCCAGCAGGGAGATCAGGGGCTTCCTGGAGGAAAGGAACCGACGATGAGCCTTGAGGGGTGAGTCAAGATGCACCGAGAAGGCAGGGGAAGAGGGGAATTGAGACAGGAGGAGGCAGAGTGGCATGTGCAAAGCCCCCAGGCCAGAGGCACAGGGGATTGTAGATCAAAAGCAGGGCAGCCAGGCCCACTTCCGGGCCCTCCGTATGGGCCCCCCGGCTTGGCCCCACCTGGGTAACCACTAGGAACTGCTGGAAGGAAAGGTGGAAGCCTGGCGGCCGGGGTTCCTCCCCATCAGTCTGTGACCAGGGACCGTTCCCTTGCTGTCCCTGGAAGCAGTCTGGAGGCCCAGGAGTATCCTGACGCAAAGACAGGAGCAGCTCTCTCTCCTGGGCAACATTTTCCAGGCGTGGCCGGGATCCCAGTTCAACCCCTTCCACTATGAGCTGCACAGGAGCCAAGATCCATCATTTTTTGCTTATCTTTGTTCCCCTGCATGTGGCCCAGCGCCTGGCCCAAGGCGGTGCTACATATATGTAGTGAAAGAATGCACACATGCATAGACATCCTCATTACTATGCACTGGCCTGTTCGCTGTTGCCTTGAACCTGACCACCACCTATTAGACGGGAAGGACAGAGCGTCATCAGAGACACATCCAAAGCAGGCTGGCCCAAAGTCACACAGCACTGGGAAGCAAAATTAAGACAGGAGCCCAGGCTCTGGGGTACACACCACCCCACCCCTGGGCCTCACCTTTCCTGTCATGCTGCGGGCTCTCTAGCTATAATCACCCTTTGCCCCCAGCAAGGCCCAGAGTGAGACAAAGCGTAGGAGGAAGACAAGGAAAAGAAGAAAAAGTCCCCAGCCCTTGAGAAGTTGGCTGCTGGTACTCAAGAATTGCATATTTGATTTTAAGAAATTATTTCCCCCTTTTTCTCCTTCCACAAAGTGGTACGTGGCCCATTTATATATTTAATTAGAATGGATTAAAATTAATAACATCTTGAGTGGTTCCTGACCCTTCTCGAGCTAATTGGAGACACCCTGGGGTGATGAGAAACAGGGAAGAAGAATTGCTGATCCAACCAACGCAGGCTGCACTTCTCCGTGTGTGTGTAATCAGAGCATCCCCTAATCACCCTCTGAATACTTTTTTTAACTAACACAGGTATCCTTATGATTTGGAATCATGTCCTGTCGTGTCCCCGGAGCTGCAGAGCTGAAGGCATGCCCTGGGCAGGCAGAGGCTGAAACCTGCCCTTCCTGCACCCGCCGACTAACACACACAGCTCTCATGGATATTTTAAAGATATTCTATCGGATTTTTGTTGCACTATTTGTCTCTATAGATACAGATTTTTTTTAAAAAAATTTTTTGAGCACCTGCTAAGTGCCAAGGAATGTGCTGAGTACATACATATTTGTTAACTCCTTAATTCTTCCTAACAGCTCCCTGGGGTGAGGGGGAGGAGTATTCTCTCCCTTTTGACAGTGGAGGAGACCTAGGAGCCAAGTTCAGGGTGGAAACCCAGCGCTTGGAGTCAATAATGACCCGAGGCATTGCTCTCCAGGGGCACTTTAACCACGCTTTGATCTGGCGGGCATGATCGCCAGTGTCCGTCGCTCAAACTCTGTTCTCCACACAGGAACCGGCAGGCATCGAGCCACGGGCACGGGAGGGGCTTCCTCTGTGGTCCGAACCAGCGCACTTGCTCAGCCCCAAGCAATGGCATGACCTCCTCTAATAGAAAGGGGAAGTGGGAGTGGTGAACCCAGCCCAGCCAGGACTCCCGCCCCCCCCCCCGGGGCCTCTGCTGGCCACTGGGCATGAAGGCATGCTGGAGGGGACACCGACGCTGGACGCTGCCCCACCTGCCACTCCCTGTGGAGACAATCGTGCGACCTTAGATATGCCCCAAAAAATGCACCCAGTGGCTGCTTCTGCACTTGTAAAATGAGCAGGTTAATACCTGCCCAGCAGAGATTTGATGATGATACTAACGAAGCCATTGTTGAGTAGTGCCTGACGTGATATTCACCGTTTTGCCAATGAGGAAACTGAGGTTCAGAGTCACGTGGTCACACAGAGAGACCCACTTGTTTCCACGACGCCTCCTGGCTTCGCACAATGCAGGGCACCGGACTTCCAGGCCCTCGGTGAGGACAGCGAGTTTTAAGTAGTCACTGGGAAAGCAAAGCATGTGCTTATCTTTCTCGGGGTCACCCCAAGGTCAGAGGCCGGTAACATTCCCCTCTTCCCCGGCACATCCCTACTCCCAGTCCTGGGGTTTCTCTCCTTCTTTCCAATTTAGGTAAAATGTCCCCATCACCGCAAAACTTCCCTCTCCTCCCTGCCCTCTGTGCCCTGAATGGCAGGTGAAAGTACACCTGTTTCCGCAATGAGGACTCTGCTCCTGGGTCGGGCAGCATTTCCGGGTCACATTAGGTCGAGCCAGATCAGCGGCCTCGGAGCTGCTACGCGCTAGGTAATCAACTCAGGGCTGGTTCCACCCGGAGCCATTTAATTTTGGGGAGGCAAGATTTAGCTGACTTGAAAGAAGGGGGAAGCAAGCTTGCAGAAAGAGATTGATTTCAGCGAAACACAAATTCATACTCACTAAATGCCTTAACACTTTGGAATCAATTAAAATGAGATGGAGGCAAAGGCACCAAGAAATAGAGGATAACAGGGGAAAAGGAGGGTGGAGAGGAGAGAGGCTTTCTGGGAAGCAGAACAGAAGGACCCCAACCCTGGGAGGCTCCCTGGGGAAGGAGGGGAATTCTGGGGCCCTGAGAGATTTCCTTTTGCAGACAGGCCTGGGCAACTACTGAGCAATGGACCCAGGACATGATCAGAGGTTCTCAGTACTCAGCGAGGGTCAGAACCAGCTTCACGGGAATGGAAGTAGGAAGTTAAACATACACACGGTCTGGGGACCACATCCTGAGGTTCCGATTCATTAAGTCTGTAGAGGACCTAGACATCTGCCCACCTAACCATCCCCAGGATCCGGGGTAGGCACCTGGGACCACACTCCGAGATGCAAGGACTACACTAGAGATTTCACGTTGTGCCCTCTTCCTGCATCTGGTCACCATGGTAACATCAATGACCACAGGTGTTAGTCCTCACTAAGACGGCTGCAGGAAACCTGGAGGGAGATGGCAAAAAGACCCGACTGTCAGCCCCCCTAGAGATGAGGGCTTTGGGAGAAATATTTGGGAGAGGAAATCAACACAACCTGGGAGATGTGATTAGTCGGCGAGACAGAAAAAGGGGTGGTCTTTGAAATCCCTCGAGCTCCCGGCTTGGATAGCTCACTTCCCAAGATGACTCAAAACAGGGCTGGAACACTTTGAAAGACGGTTTGGCAGTTTCTTATGAAACTAAACACACTCTGACCATGTGATCCAGCCATCATGCTCCTTGGTAATTACCCAAAGGAGTTAGAAACTTATGTCTACACAAAAAGCTGTGCGTGGAAGTTTACAGCAGCCTTAATCATAATTGCCAAACTTGGAACCAACCGAGATGTCCTCAGGTGGAGAATGGATGAATAAGCTGGGGTATAGCCACGCAACAGAATACTATTAAGCACTAAAAGAAAATAAACTGTTAAGCCATGAAAAGCCATGGAGGAACCTTAAATGCGTGTTGCTAAGTGAAAGGAGAGGATCTGAAAATGTTCCATACTGTATGATTCCAACTTACGACAGTCTGGAAAAGGCAAAACTATAGAGACAGCAAAACGATCAGTGGTTTCCAGGGGTTAGAGGGGAAGGAGGCATGAACAGGTGGAGCACAGAGGATTTTTAGGGCAGCAAAAGTACTCTGCGTGATATTATAATGGTGGACACCTGTCATTATACATTTGTCCAAACCAAGAGGATGCACAGTACCAACAGTGAACCCTAATGTAAATGATGGTCTTTGGGGGACAATGATGTGTCAATACAGGTTCATCAGTCATAACAAATGTACCACCCTGGTGGGATGCTGATTGGCGGGGAGGCCGTCCATGTGTAGGCAGGAAGTCTATGGGAACTCTTTGTACTTTCCACTCAATTTTGCTATGAACCTGAAACTACTCTAAAAAATAAGATCTATCAAAAAGAAAAAAGCAGGGCTGGATATTGTCTCAGGTCCCACGAAACAGGAGATGTGCTGGGGAGACTGAGTCGTGAAACATGGGCTGGGACTAAAGCCATTGGAGACACGGCAGGAGTGATCGAAGCCCCTGGGCAGGTACCTGTTTCTTAATGGGTAAGTGAAGTAAGGCAGGGGGTGGAGGGGGTGAAAATCAGAACAGGAAGTCCAGACTCCCTTCTCCCCACCCCTCCTGCCAGTGCATACGATATTGCAAACAGAAGCAAGATCTAAACAAAAGAGCAGTCTCTCTGCACTGTTTGAAATTCACAAAGATCCCTTAATCCCCCCAAAGGAAACAGTTCACAGGTGCATAAACTAGCGAGTTAAACAGGGAGCCCCGGCATCATTATCCTCCAGGCGAGGCTTCCCGATGCCCCCTTAATGCAGAATCTCCCTGCCTGCTCCTCGTAAGGGCTTCTCTCCTTCATGAGAGTCCTATAAAATGCATAAATATTCCTCAAGGAATGGAGAGAGCCCCTAACGGTCTTTAATAGCTACCGTAAAATGAAGGATAAAATGTGTGAAAGGAGATTGGTCATGATAATAGGACAAGATATGACAGCAGTGAATTTCCCTCTCTCCTCACGCAGTCTGGTGGCTGCCCTTACCCCAGCCTGGCAGAAAACTCAAGTATTCAAGTATTGTTGCTTCTGGGGACAGGGAACCAGAAGGGCCCAGCGGGGACAAGCCAGCAGGGACAAGTTAGGGCCGCAATGAGGCACCGTATCAGTCAGGAGATTAGAGAATCTCTCCCTGGGCCCAAGGGAAAAAAACCCACAGATACTGACATTTGGGCAGGAGGGAGAGGGCTGCAGAAATTTCCAGGTCACAACTCCATCTCTGGACAACAAAGCCCCCAGCTAACAAGCTCTGCCCAACCACGCTAATATTCCTGATCATCAGTTTGACATTTCACCCAAACGTATGCGTGGACGGCCAAGAATCACTGAGCATTTGAGGAAAGTTTCTGAAAGCAAAAAAAAAATAATAATAAAGGAACTAAGACACAGATATAAGAAGAAAAAACAATCGTAATTTTAGTATCCTTGGAGAGAGGTAAGAAAACACTTTACAAAACAGAAATTGTACTTTTCTAAAAAACATAGATTTTTGAAGTAGAACAAAAGGATGGAAAACAGAAGAAAAAAGTAAGAAAATTAGAGGATCCATGCAAGAAATAACATTTGAATGCTAGAAGTTCTAAAAAGTAAAAATAGAGAAGAACAGAGAGGAGAAAATTGGTGAAGAAATAAAAGAATTCCCCAAAGGGCAGGCATTTCCAGATTGAAAGAGTTCACTGAGAGCTCAGCTCAATGACAGGAAGAAGATTAACGCAAAAGCACATCATTGTGAAATATCACAACACCAGGGAGAGAAATGTTAAAATACTGAAAGCTTCCGGAAAGAAAAAACAAGTCATATTCAAAAGATCAGTAATTAAAGTGGCACCAGCAACAATGCTGGAATCTAGAAAACAATTGAAAATTCTGGATCCCCCCACCTAAAAAAAAAAAAAAAAATTGCAGCCTAGAATACTACACCCAACTAATCATTAATCCAGTATTCAGGTAGGAAAAAAGATATTCCTAAGACTTGGTCTTTAAAAATGTCTCATCCATGCATTTTTAGAGGAAGTCTGTCCAGAGAGGAATAAACCAGAAAAGAGGAAAAAGGTGGAATCCAAGAAATAGAAGATTCAATACTGTGGATTGGGGGCTATTCCCAGGCTGGCAGTAAAGGAAGTCCCGGGACGAGAACCTCGCACAGGGCTGTAGAACAACCCGGCAGACTGGGCCAGCCGGGCAGCGGGCACCAGGAGCTGCAGGAAGGCCTGGTGGGGAGATCAGGCAGGAATCAGGGGTAGGCACAGAGAAACCCAGCAAGTGAACAAGCAAAGCAATTTCAGTAACTCTGGACCCCACAAGTAGTTGCACAAGAAAAAGGATGTAATCTTGAGACACTACAGGTCTCCACTGTGACTAATGTTTCCACAGCCATTAGCAAGAACCCTGAGAATGCATTTAGCCACATTGGATAAGAAGTGTATTGGGAAGCGGGGAGAGAGTCTGTGTATGTGAGGGGATGGGGGCTGGCGGAAGAGACTAAACCCTCACCTTCCACAGTAGGAAGACGGTAAATAATGTCTAATACAGAAAGAATTAAAAATAGCGCTATAGGTGTGATCATCAGAAATGGAAAGGTGAATATAAAAAAGAAATAGCTAAGAGTTGAAAGCTGTAGCCTTCAGGGAACAGGGATCAGGAGTGGGAAGGAATTGGCCAGGGGTCTGCTGTTTCTCATTATGATCCCAGTAGAACCACTTGCTATTTTAATCCATTCCTTTGATAAAAATTGAAATTATACTTAAGTTTTGCACACATATGCACACCTACCTTTCTACATATACACATGCCTATATACATGTACATACACCCCTATCTACAAGTACTCACAAATCTACCTACCAATATATATGTATACACATACACCCACATACATACATACACACACATAGCTATCTACAAACACACAAACACAAACCTATCTACCCACCTATAGACACACACACATCCCTACCTACAGAGTTGCACACACTACCTACATATATACATGTACACTCTTATGTACATAACACATACACACCCCTATGCACATACATATACACTGCAGGGGTGAAGAAATCTTTTCTCACTCACCACTATGTTCATGGCTGAAGCCCCTACAACCAGAAACAGATTAAGAAGAGAAAAGCATGCAAATGTATTGAATATCAGTTTTACGTGACAGAGGAGACTTCAGAAATGAAGCCCCAAAGACACAAGGAAGCCGTGTGTTTTTGTGCCAAGTGTGATCAAGATATGAATAGCTGTGGAGGTGTGCAATTGGAAAAGGGGGGTATGAGCTAACAGTAATGAAATGGGGGGCCCTTAGGGAGGCCTGTTTGTTCAGATTCTCCTCTGTGTCCCTGTGCCTCCAGAGGTGAGGCCATTCCTCTCCTCTGGGTGTAGGGTGGGTACCTCTCCAATGAGGGTCTTGCTCTAAGAGAGGTCAGAGAATTCTTCCTGGGCTTTATGATCTGCTTCCGGGAAGAAGGGTGGGAGACATCTTCCTGATTCTTCTATTTTCTCGAATGCCAAGGTGCCATATCTTGGGGTAGTGTGTTCGGAGCCCCATCAATACACACAAACACACCTACCTGCCTACGTACACACACACACGCGCACACACAGCTGTGTTAAAGTGCTATAACTCATGCATGGGGAAGGACTAAGGAATGGGTCCCACAAAAATGAGAGGAGAAGAAGAAATGAAGTCCACAGCCCCTTAGAGGTGCAAACGCTTATCCTGGTTCAAACGGAACTCAAGTCAAATCCATTTGCCTGTGATACGCCAGGAGAGCACTGGGGACATTTTGAACCCCTTCTGGCATCAGCATCTCATCAGGAGCCTGCAAGTGCCGCCTCGGGTCTCACTGTTGTCATTTCTGAATGTTTCTCTCTTAATATCTGAAGGTTTTAGACCATAAAATCCAGCATTCTTTTATAATACAGAACATCAGTCTCGCCCAAGTGGAGTGTATAAAATCTGGTAATGAGGCACGAGAAAGCTACTTTCTGTGAAGATGTGGGGTCTATAATCCCTGTATTTAATTAACATGCCTGAAACAGTGCAAAGCCGGTCGGTTTCAACCCAGTTCTCTCTCCAGTCCTCATCACCCCTCACTCTGCTCAGGGCCCCAGAGCTGGAGCTGCCCCAGGGCACAACCGGGAACAGAGCTGGCTCAGGCAGAGCTGCAGCCTCCCTCTCCCCGCTCTGGGTTTAGAGCTGCCCCAAGTCTCAGGACGTCGTAGGCTCTGGACTGAGGAACAAAAGCCCAGAAACTGTGCTCAGGGGCTGGCGTGACCCCAAACCAGGACGGAGTGATTTCCTGGTTCTCTCCATGCAGTGGCCCCTCCCCTGCACCTCCCAGGAATAAAGGTGCAATTCGGGGCAGGAAAACCAGAACCTTCTGTGGGGTTGGCTGGAGACCGGTCCTGGCTTTCAGGACCCCTTCCTATGCTCACTCTGCTCACTCCTTAGTCCTCGGCCTCTGCACTCTCCGTGGCTCTGGCTGGATCTCTTTTCCTTTAGTGATGTCTTGTCTTTGATGGGAAGCCCACGCCACCCCCTACACGTCCCAGGAATGTGGCCAATGGGGAGGAGCATGGAGGTCAGTGGTCAGCAAGAGGGGCATTGCTACAGGAGCTGGCCAGCTTGGGGGCAGGGAGAAGGGAAGCAAAGCAAGGAGAGCTGGACGGCATGGTAGATACTACGGAGGACACCACGGTGGACACCAGGGAGGCAGCCTGCGCATCCCTCCCCTTGGGCGACAGTCACCAGCCCCACCCACAGCTCTGTGCCTCCTAAGGCAAGGAATTTAGATCCAATGCTTGGTTTGGGGAGGGTAGTTTTGTGATTTTGGGGGGTTGTTTTTGTTTTTAAGCAGAATAGTACTTAAATTTTTAAAAAAAGAGAAAGCATACCTCCGTACCAGCAGTGACTTTGGTCTGGGCTTCTCTGTGCCTTCTCCCAGTCCTGTGGCGTATGTGGGTTTTCATCCATATCCACCTATTGGTTAGAATGGAAATGGATTTGTTCTTGGAGGACTCCTGCCAGGCTGAGAGGAGCACGCAGAGTCTCCTCAGGGTGACAGGGTGATCCAGCCACCCGATCCAGTGGAAAGACAGGGCCCCAGGGAGGTCCACAGGCCTCCAAATCACTTGTTATGGTCTGAATGTTTGTGTCTTCCACCCCCTGAAATTCACATGTTGAAATCTTAACCCTCAGTGTGATGATATCAGGAGGTGGGGCCTTCGGGAGGTGATGAGGTCATGAGGCTGGAGCCTTCATGAACGGGATTAGTGCCCTTATGAAAGAGGCCCCAGAGAGCTCCCTGTCCCCTTCCACCATGTGAGGACACAGCAAGAAATCTGCTGTCTACGAACCAGGGAAGCAGCCCTTGCCAGAACCCGACTCTGCTGGCACTCTGACCTTGGACTTCCAGCCTCCAGAACTGTGAGAAAGAAATCTCTGTTGTTTCTAAGCCACTCAGTCTGTGATGTTCCGTTACAGCAGCCAGAACAGACTCACTACTGTGCTAAGCACAGGCCTAAATTCACATTGCAGGAACCACCACTTCGGAGCCACCACTGTGCCACATGCAAAAGCCACATAATGTCTCTGACCCTCAATTTCTTCTTCTCTAAAATGTTTTTATTTTTTTTAACGGAAAACTAAACCACACAGCACAAGAGCGGTGCCAGCTCAGAATTTGACGTGTGGTTTGTTCCCTCCCCGTTTGCTCGCTCCCTCCTGAAGTCGGTGCTTTTGAACATCTTCTATGTTGGGAAACCTTCATCCTCTGCAGACACATTTTATTTTTGTAAACAAAAGTCACCACACTGTTGATGAATTAGGCAGATTCTGATCTTGATCCTGACACTGACACACCACGTGACGTTGGCAAGCCACTTCCGCTCTCTGAGCCTCAGTGTCCTCATCTTTGAAATGGGAGAGGCTGAGCTCCATCATTTTGAAGGTCCCTTCTACCTGAAATTGCAAATTTGTGTCTCTTGTTGGGGAGGGTTATCGGGGGCCAACAATCCACCTGTCAGTGCATGTAAGTTAGATAAACTAGTTTTGAGGTTGTCTTAAGAAGAGACGGGCTCTGCGCACCCACACACGATGTCCCAATGGGCCAACACCCAACAAAACCAGGCATGGACCTTCAGGATGACTTTGAGAGACAGCAAGCGTGTGTCTGTGTTTTCAGTACCGATTTGTTCATCATCAGAACCAGAACTTGACAGTAACAGCTCAAACGTGGTCTGTCCCATTTTATCGTCACAGATCAAGGGACCCGCTCAGCTCACGCAGCCAGTTAGAAGCACAGCCACTCACGCCAGGAAGGCTAAGCCGCCTGCCCCGCCCCAGTTCCCTCAACAAGACACATTCTGATCAATGTTTCAGCCCTTTGATCCCAATTTCAAATAATTAAGGAGGTTTTCCGTGGCATCGTCACAAACAGCTCAGTGTCTCGAATCAGAAATGACGCTCTGAGGCATGCTGGGAGTTGTGCCAGTTTGGGGGAGGGGTGGGTAATTAAGGAAATCATGGTGAATTAAGCTTTCTGCAATGAGGCACAAACATCTTTTCACGAACAGCAACATCGTGTTAGCGTATGTTTTGCCAAAGAGAAAGGCAGGGTCTATCCTCGGGGTTTTCAGCCTGGTAAAACACATCTGGCTACTGAGCCAGATATTTAAGGGTCATTAAAACCCCAAACTCCCTTTGCCAAGAACTTTTCTCCTTTGTTATTCGAGTGCAGAGCAGTTATGGAAAATGCGTTCCATATGGTTTGCGCTGCGCTTCTATTTACTTCATCAAATCGTTGCTTTGAAAGAGCTATTTGATGTCAAAGATGCATTAAGATTTTATAGACTTTCCCAATACAGCTTTTAAAGATTCTCCCTTTGAACCCAAAACACTCGCCAAGAGTAAACAGAACTGAAACCACAAGGGGTCAAGGGCTTTGTTGGAAAACGAAGGACCCCAGCCTGATCAAGGGCTTTCAAAGGTTTGGGGCAAACACGCGTTTCCACCCACTTGCCAAAAGCTCCACAAAAGATCATGTTCCCTACATCAGTTACATTCAAACAAAGGCTTTAATGTATTCATATTTTATTAATAACGTAACACCCTCACCCACCACTTCCCACCAAGAAGCAGGGACACAAGATAGTCACGCGCTTAAAATACTAACAGAACTTCAGAACGTTGGAAAATTTATCTTTAAGCCAGAAATTGAAATTCTTTGCAGTGAGGGTTTCTTAGCCTTGAGAGAAAAAGCAAACAGACAGAGACCGTGGAAAAGCTTGCTAAGCCAGAGTCAACAGACCCTCCGGACACTCAGAGCTACGGGGACATTCTAGAGTAGCCCTCGTCTTACAGATGGGGAAACTGAGAACCAGATACCAGGGCCAGCCAACAACAGGACCAGAAGCTCCCAAATTGGTCCCTTTTTTTCCCCTCTGTCCACTGTCTTCACCCTTCTCCAACTGATCGTCATCTCTTCTGGGGACTTCTACAGCAGCCTCCCCCAAATCTCTCTTCTCCTCATCATATTCCTTCACCCCAAGGCAAGAGGGTGACCTCTGCAAAGCTTCAATCAGACTATGTCACTTCTCTGCTCAAAACCTTTAGCATCCCTGATTGGCCAAACTCTGGTAGTGCCTGTTCACTCTGCCACCTTCCTGTGCCAAGTCCACAGAGCCCGTTTCTGCCCCAGGACCTTTATACTTGCAGCCCCTTCTGTCAGGGGTGCTCTTCCATGCTCTGCATGGCTCACCTTTCAGCTCCCAGCTTAAGCCATGCCACCTCAAGGAACCCTTACCTGGCTATGTTTCCACATTTATCATCTGAACCCCCCGACCCTGGGCGGAGAGCTTCCTGAAGCCATGCAAAGAGGGCCTATGCATTATTTTCTGCTGTAACCCCAGTACCCAGCGTAGTGCCTGGAATGTAACAGACACTCAGTAAGCATATTTTAATAAGATTCCTATCTCCCAGCCCTGGGCTCCTTCCATTAATGGAAAAAGACAAAAAATAAAAAAATAAAAAGTCAGTGCTTATGTTTAGAACCCAACGTTGTCCTTTCTCTCTTTTTCCCTCTGCCTCGTGTGGCCTTCTCCCTACCCCTTCGGGGACTTTGCCTTCGCTCAGTCCCCACCTGTCCGCAGTCCTCAGTTACCCAGATTTCAGGGTCTCCCAAGAGTTTGGATTGCAGCCCCTCAGAAGAAGTCTGGAAATTTAATTGGGAGCCGAAAATCTCAACTTAAACACATCAATAACTTTCAGTGGTGGAAGTCGAGGCAGCCACATGACGGGGGAGCCACCCTGGAAGGAGACCAGATGTTTCCTCTGAGCACCACGTCCCTGCCTTCCTCGTGCCTCGGCGAGGACGCAAGCTGCTGAAATCGGCTGCTAATGGCAAATGCACTATCACTCACTGTGGCTTTAAGTGGCTTCTTCATTTCCCCCGTATCTTCCTTGAAGTTCACATAAATATTTTTTATTTGTATTTTTGTGTTGAGTAAAATAAAACTGGCTTGAGATCAAATGTATGGGAATGGCAGGGACC
>NW_012152729.1:5507180-5511299 GCF_000956105.1 Propithecus coquereli | reverse complement strand
CTCCCCATGGCTCACATCACCGCCTGAGCTCTGCCTCCCCCTCCACAACCCAGTCCATGGAAAAACTGTCTTCCATGAAACAAGTCTCTGGTACCAAAAAGGCTGAGGACCACTGATCTACATGATTCTGTGCACAGCCCCCTTCCCTTTCTGTTGTACTCCATTAATTTCCAGAATCCTTCTAGAAGTTCCTCTCCTCCCTCCACCCCGTCACCACTGGCCCAATTCCATTCTCTGGTCTTTGCCTACAACTGATATCCCAACACCCCCACCCAGGGTCCCCAGCCCTGGCTCTTCGGCTCTCTATGTCAGCCCATCTTCTGGAAGAATAGTCTCAGGCACGTGGGCACCAGGAAGTACTGGAGCTAGGCAGTCCCCAAGGGAACCCAATCGTTGAATGAAAGATCTTACAGAACGGTTCACCCAGGCAACACGACATCATGTCCTGTGCAGGCACCAAGGCTGTCCACACCTCTCTGCCCCCATCAGTGGGTGTAACCCTCTTCCTCGGGGGCCATCAGGATCTACAAGTGAGTTTAAATTTGAGTGAGCAGAGACTATTATTCAAAAGGGGCTCTGGTATCAGCTCAAACATTCCTCTAGGAACAATTTTGGCAAGACATCTGTGCTGAATCCATGAGATGCTGGGGGCAAAGGAGAGAGGAAGAGCAGGGAAGTCTCTCTGAAAGGAGCTTTGACCCCAGGCCTTAAAGATGGAATCTGTCTTTAAGCTTTTGGATGCTCTCGTAAAAAGAGTTTATAAATAATTTAGCACCCCCAAGTAGTAGCTTCTAAACTGCAAACAGAGATTGCTGAGAGGAGAACTGTGGAGAAGCCACAGAAAAGAGGGCTCTAGACAGTGAGTTCCTTAAGGGCAGGGGTCATGGCTGCTGGCGGCCCCCATACCTCCCACCTCTGTGTGCTTCTTGGACCACGGCAGCTGCTCGGGGACTGTTTGGGTGAATTGATACCTACGGGAACAAACAAATGAATAACTGACTGACTTATCATTGGGGGAAAAGCATGCCAAAAAGCAACATGCATGACCATAATCATTGTCCAGTTTTGCCACTACTGGCCTCTCCCCTGCCAGGCCCTCACAGGGAAAAGAAATCACTTCCCAGTCCCTGGGCTTCCACAAACACATGCTAGGAAGCATATTGTATTTTTCAGTTACAAATGACAGAGACAACACTCAAAAATGAAAAAAATAAAAGGTGGGAGTGAGGAGTGATTTCTTGGTACTGCTAACAGAAAGGTAGTATTATTTAAGGTAGTATTTCCAGGCTATCCTGCTCCTCAGCTTCCCTCTGCAGGTCAGTCTCATCTGCTTTGGTCCCCCTAAATCCATCTGCTTAGAAAGGAGAATGCCTATGTCCAGGATCCTTACTTAAAATCACAGAGGCAGAAAAGAACATCTCTTCCTACTTCAAAGCATATAGATCTAGGGAAGAAACTGATTGGCTGATTTGGGTCATGTGCCCGCCCCTTGCACCAAGCTTTTGTGGCCAGAGGAAAATACTCTGATTTGCCAGTCTTGGATCAGAGATAAACTCCTGTGGCCAGAGGAGCTGGTTCTATACTGACAACCCCACAAGAATGACATGGGATGAGTTAATGGGATGTGCCTCCCAAAGGAAGGAGTCTGCCATTATTATTGTTATCATCTTCATCATCATCATTATTATTAGGAGAAAGGGGCAGAGGAGGAAGGCAATAAACGTCCCCACTCACCCATACCCTCTATGCTTATAGACCCCTCCATTATGGCTGCAGACAATTTGTTGAAAGAACAAAGGGCCAATAACTCTCTAGAGTCTTGGGTAAAATATGCTTGCAACTGTTCTTCCGCTTTCAGGGAGGCCAAATGCCACAGAGAAGAAAATGTAGATTTTGGAGTCAAACAAATCCAAGTTCAAATCTCAGCCTCACTACATGCCAGCTATATAATCTTGGGTAAGTTGGTTAAATTCCATGAGCTCACCGTTTCTCCATTTGCAAAGCAAGCAGCAAGACCCAACACCTAATATGTACTGAGGATTAAACGAGAAAAATATGTGAACAACTTAGCACACACTGTCTGACACAAAGACGTCAATAAACATTTGCTCAATGAGTGAATTAATTAGTTTGAACTTCACAGGTCAGAGAGGACCTGGCTTGATTGTCCTAGTTCCGTCACTCAGGAGTAGAATGAGTTTTGCCTTTCTAGTAAAAAAAAAAAAAGATAGTGGCACAGTTTAAAGTTCTAGGACAGAAAAAGTTCATTTGGCCAAGTGTGGGCCATGTGTGGGGCAGGGCAAGGCAAGGTTCTGGAATATACACCTGCCTGGACTGCATGTCACATGCTCTTGTGCACAGCCAAAAAAGAGCCTGGCATTGTCCTAAGAGCTTTACACATTCAACTTTGTCTCAATTCTACAAGGTCTTAGATGCTATGCATGCCCCCACTTTATAGATGAAGAAATCAAAGCTGACAAGAGAAGAAAAGTAATTCCCCAAAAGGAAATTAGAGTCCTCTTACCAAAAGAAGGGGAAATAAACACCAGAATGGGGTCCAAAAATCAGCTGCTCACCACATCTCATTCTGATCCGTGGTTGAGCTGCCAGAAATGACCTAACTATTGCTCTCCAGGACAAAAGCAGGATGACAAATTTGCCTTTCACCTGCGTGGAGAGGTACACTTCTGTAAGACATCACTTGAGCTGAGCCTCACCTTAGTGTTCTAGGGCATCAGGAGCTCCTTTCATTCTCCACCGATGGGGAAATAAGCTCAGAAGGTTTAGTAACTCGATTATGGCCACGTAACTATCAAGTGGTCATAGCCAGACTCAAACTCAGCTCAGCCCGATAGAGGAAAGATAGAACTGAAATGACTACAGTAATCCCTTTTTATTTACACATTGGAGCTGACTGTCAGTTTTAATACAAGCACAGACTCTGAGGGTGGAAGGATCTCAAAGGCAGTAGGAAAACCCCCTGACCAATTTGGGAAACTGACTTCAGCCTCCCCAAGGTAAGGAGCAGAACAAGAATTAGAGACATACCCTAAAGCCACCCCGCAAGACGGCAAAGAGCACCAAGTGGACCACCAAGTAGTTGAGAAATATATTAACCCGGGTGTAATTCTTGAAAATGAAAAATTCTTTATGATCTATAATATGCCTAATACGGTAGCAAGAACATTTTAAATTCTAGTTTATCAAGACATATAAATGTGATAAATACATCTGCCTTTGAGGAAATGTTCCATGGTTTGAAATCTCTTTAAAAAAAGAGTCTCAAGTTTTGGATCATCTATAAAAGGGATTTGGCTATGACATCACCTCCTGAACTTTCTAGGACACTAGAATTTTCTCTGCATAGACGTACAGTGACCATATAATTTATTGTCCAGATTGGAATAATTTTAAGAGTAAAGGCGAATGTCACTTATCATTATGTCATGACCACAGCTATAAACCAGGACAGTCACCTAGTTAAAGAAAACAATTAAAAATCATTCATTTGCACAGAATTTACATCAAGTATTTGGTGCTTTGCTAGAAACATCTTCACTCTTCCTCAGCCTTTCCTGACCTCGATTTTTCATGTGATTCCTTGACAGAAACTGTTCAGGGGAAAGTGCAGATAACCATATATTCTGAGTGAAGGTTTTACACGATTGCTAATTTAGTTAAAATGGCTCTTAAACATTGTCTTTGGATCATCTAAGTTGGCTACAGAACAACACCACAGTGGGAAACTAATCAAGATTTAGCAACCTGCGGCTAATTGTCATTTCTTCTGGGTTCCACTCTAAATCATTTTCTTTTTTGTCTTTGCATCCTGGTCTCTGTTTATGTCAGGTTTTGCCCAGCCACGGCTCCATCCCAGCTCCGTGGAACAGCTGCCCATCTCTCTCTGAGGCCAGGAGGGCTCTGGGTGCACAATAGAGCAGTAGGATTTGGACATAGCGGGGACTGCAGAATTTTTCCCCCAGTCAGACTGAAATGGAGTCACTTAATAAAGAATCCTCATGGTAAGGATTTGGGATATTTGCATACAGTGCTGGGAAGTCTGACTTTCTAACATCCTCCCACTGATTGCTCACAGGAAACCTTTTCCACCTGCAAATC